>NW_026014649.1:0-40000 GCF_020379485.1 Brassica napus
AGCGTGATGTTATATGTTACTGATGGACAGCCACGACTTCTCTACATTCATGACACACAAACACTGGAGAGAAGATAGGACAGCATGGACGTCCTGTTGGGTGCCTTGGCGGACAACCAAGGAAGGTCAGTGCTATACTGACAGGGGGCCAGCGTGACAGTCCAAGGACCAGCGTGCTGATTGTGTACTGACGGACACCCACGGACGTCCTGTGTGTACTGACACCCACACGGACACACACCGGGACAAACACGGACAGCCACGGACGTCCTCTGTGTGTGACGGACAGCACAGACAGCCACAGACGTCCTGTGTATGCAGATGGACACACAGGGACACACACGGACAGACACAGACGTCATGTGTGTGCTGACGGACAGCGACGGATAGCCACAGACGTCCTGTGTGTGCTGGCGGACACCCACGGACGTCCTGTGTGTACTGAACAGACAGCCCACATGGGCCAAAATCACCTAAACAGTCAACGGGAAGGGCCAGCGTGCTGAGTCCAAGAACCAATGTGCTGATATGTGTACTGATGAACAGCCACGGACGTCCTGTGTGTGCTGACAGACACACACGGACTAACACACACAGCCACGGACATCCTGTGTGTGCTGACGGACATACACGGACATCTTGTGTGCGCTGACGGACACCCACGTACGTCCTGTTTGTGCTGACGGTCACAAACGGACACACACGGACAAACATAGACAGCCATGGACGTCCTTTGTGTTCTGACGGACAGCCACAGACAGCCACGGAAGTCCTGTGTGTGCTGGCGGACACCCACGGACGTCCTGTGTGTACTGAACACACTGCCCACGTGGGCCAAAATCACCCAAACAGTCCACGGGAAGGGCCAGCGTGCTGAGTCCAAGGACCAGCGTGCTGATATGTGTACTGATGTACAGCCACGACGTCCTGTGTGTGCTGACGGACACACACGGACAGCCACGAACGTCCTGTGTGTGTTGATGGACACACACGGATGTCATGTGTGTGCTGACGGACATCCACGGATGTCCTGTGTGTACTGAACATACAGCCCACGTGGGCCAAAATCACCCGAACAGTCCACAGGAAGGGCCAGCATGCTGAGTCCAAGGACCAGCGTGCTGATATGTGTACTGATGGAAACCCACGGACGTCCTGTGTGTGCTGACGGACACACACGGACAGCAACTGACAGCCACGGATGTCCTGTGTGTCCTGGCGGACACCCACGGACGTCCTGTGTATACTGAACAGACAGCCCACGTGGGCCAAAATCAGCCAAACAGTCCACGGGGAGGGCCAGCGTGTTGAGTCCAAGGACCAACGTGCATATATGTGTACTGATGGACAGCCACGGACGTCCTATATGTGCTGATGGACACACACGGACACACATGGACCACCACAGACGTCCTTTGTGTGCTGACGGACACCCACGTATGTCCTGTGTGGGCTGACGGATACACACGGACGCACACGGACAAACACATACAGCCACGGATGTCCTGTGTGTTCTGACGGACAGCCACAGACAGCCATGGACATCCTGTGTGTGCTGGCGGACACCCACGGACGTCCTGTGAGTACTGAACACACTGCCCACGTGGGCCTAAATCACCCAAACAGTGAACGGGAAGGGCCAGCGTGCTGAGTCCAAGGACCAATGTGCTGATATGTGTACGGATGGACAGCCACAGATGTCCTGTGTGTGCTAACGGATACAGATGGACACAGACGGACACACACGGACAGCCACGAACGACCTGTGTGAGCTGGCGGACACCCACGGCCATCCTGTGTGTACTGAACAGACAGCCCACATGGGCCAAAATCACCCGAAAAGTAAACGGGAAGGGTCAGTGTGCTGAGTCCAAGGACCAACGTGCTGACATGTGTACTGATGGACAGCCACGGACGTCCTGTGTGTGCTGTCGGAGACACACGGACACACACAAATTGCCACTGACAACCTGTGTGTATTGACGGACACACACGGATGTCATGTGTGTGCTGACGGACACCCACGGATGTCCTGTGTGTACTAAACATGCAGCCCACGTGGGCCAAAATCAACCGTATAGTCCACAGGAAGGGCCAGCGTGCTGAGTCCAAGGACCAGCGTGCTGATATGTGTACTGATGGACACCCACAGACGTCCTGTGTGTGCAGACGGACACACAAGGACACACACGGACAGCCCCAGACGTCATGTGTGTGCTGACGGACACAGATGGACACAGACGGACAAACACGGACAAACACAGACGTCCTGTGTATGCTGGCGGACACCCACGGCTGTCATGTGTGTACTGAACAGACAGCCATCATGGGCCAAAATCACCCGAAAAGTCCATGGGAAGGGCCAGCGTGCTGAGTCCAAGGACCAGCGTGCTTATATGTGTACTGATGGACAGCCACGGACGTCCTGTGTGTGCTGACGGACAGACACGGACAGCCACGGACGTTCTGTGTGTGCTGACGGACACACACGAATGTCATGTGTGTGCTGATGGACACCCACGGGCGTCCTGTGTGTACTGAACATACAGCACACATGGGCCAAAATCACCCAACAGTCCACAGGAAGGGCCAGCGTGTTGAGTCCAAGGACCAGCGTGCTGATATGTGTACTGATGGACAGCCACGGACGTCCTGTGTGTTCTGACGGACACACACGGACAGCCACAGACATCCATGGACGTCCTGTGTGTGTGCTGGCGGACACCCACGGACGTCCTGTGTATACTGAACAGACAGCCCACAGACAGCAATGGACATCTTGTGTGTCCTGACGGACAGCCACGGACGTCCTGTGTGTGCTGACGGACCCACACGGACACACACGGACAAACACGGACAGCCACGGACGTCCTCTGTGTGCTGACGGACAGCCACAGACAGCCACAGACGTCCTGGGTGTGCTGGTGGACACCTACAGACGTCCTGTGTGTACTGAACAGACAGACCACATGTGCCAAAGTCACCCAAACAGTCTATGGGAAGGGCCAGCGTGCTGAGTCCAAGGGCCAGCGTGCTGATATATGTACTGATGGACAGCCACAGACGTCATGTGTGTGCTGACAGACACACGAACACACACGGACAGCCATAGACGTCCTGTGTGTCCAGACGGACAGGCTTGGATGTCCAGTGTATGCTGGGGGACACCCACGGACGTCATGGGTGTACTGAACAGACAGCCCACGTGGGCACCCAAACAGTCCATGGGAAGGGTCAGCGTGCTGAGTCCAATGACCAATGTGCTGATATGTGTACTGATGGACAGCCACGGACGTCCTATGTGTGCTGACGGACAGACACGGACTGCCACGGACGTCCTGTGTGTGCTGACGGACACCCACAGACGTCTTTTGTGTACTGAATAGACAGCCCACATGGGCCAAAATCACCCAAACAGGGCCAAAATCACCCAAACAGTCCACGGGAAGGGCCAGCGTGCTGAGTCCAAGGACCAGCATGCTGATATGTGTACTGGAGGACAGCCACGGACGGCCTGTGTGTGCGGATGGACACGCACGGACACACACAGACACACACGGACTGCCACGGACGTCCTGTGTGTGCTGACGGACAGCCACAGACGTCCTGTGTGGACTGAACACACAGCCCACGTGGGCCAAAATCACCCAAACAGTCCACGGGAAGGGCTAGCGTGCTGAGTCCAAGGACCAGCGTGCTGAAATGTGTACTGATGGACAGCCACGGACGTCCTTTGTGTGCTGACGGACACACACGGACACACACGGACGTCCTGCGTGTGTGGGAACTGAAATTCACACTGTCGATTTCCGTTAAAATAAAGAAACTAGGAAAACCCTAGTTTCCTAGAGGTCCCGGATATCTTCTAATACCACACGTCAAGCAATCAGAACACAAGAATAACAACGATAAAGTATAAGAAATCAAAAAGAGAGCAAAGTAGATCTTATTCCGAATTCGCGTTTGAGCGTTACAACAAGGTAAGAGCCTGGGCTACAAGAGCTGTCGGTGAGATTCCTAGTTCTAAAACCCTAAGACGGCAATAACCTAATTGAGTCGCAGCTCGAATAACAAAAACAAAATATGCCTAAATTGCTCTAAGTGCTAAGTTTTCTCTCAAAAAGTTCTCTCCCCATGCCTCTCGCCTAGGACTCCTTATATACTCGCTCCAAGGTTGGTTTACGCTTTTACTCATCTGCCCTTAAGCCGTCATAGCATAAAATGGAGATATTCCATTTTTTCCGATCTTCGTAATTATCCTCCAAGTTTCGTATTTATCCGCGGAAACTTGGCATTTATCCTTCCTTGCGCGCCAAGCGTAAACCATGCTACGGGTTAAGGGCTTTTTGCTAAGAAATCGTAGGATGGGCCTCGAGTCGTGTTTTAGGTCCCTTTGGGCCGTCTTCCGGCTCGAAGCGCTTACTGCGACTTCTTTCGATAAAAAACGAACTTTCCGCTGTTTTACCCGCAAAGTTTGATCGATGGTTTAGAATGGCAGAAAACATGAACTGAGTTTGCTATGGTCTTCGGGAGATAGCATCGATGGTTTGACAAGAATGCATGGACTGGTGTCGTATCGACGTTTCATAAGAGCTCGGTCACTACGTAGCGACCGAGCGGGATGAACGCTCGGTAGCTACGTAGCGACCAAGCTTTGGCTCGAGCCGGGTCGTTACATAGAGACCGAGCGGGACGAACGTTCGGTTGCTATGTAGCGACCGAGCTTTGGACGAACGCTCGGTCGCTACGTAGCTACCGAGCTTGGTCGCTACATAGCGACCGGACAGCGTGCATGTGCGGTAGTTACACAATGACCGAGTTTGGTTTATCTGTGTTCTGATTGTCATACTTGAACTTATCCGTACTCGGTTTGGGTATGTTTGCGATGGCTTATGTTTGATCTAAATGAAGTTCGAGATGAAACTTTATCTCAAAAAGCTATGTTGTGGAGAGTCATACTTATATATTGCAGAGATTTGAACGTTAACTTCATCGTGACCGTTTTCGACCCTAACAGTTAGCCCCCCAGCCCGTTTGAATCATGGATTTCCAGCGAGATTCTAATGCGCGGTATGGCGAGTTTTGACGAGATTGGTGTATTTGGGCGAAGTTTGTGTCCGAAAATCTGCAAGTCAATATTAATTCATCATGCCTATAAGAAGGGAGGTAACTTCTTCACAATTTTTTCACTTGCTTGTTTTCTCAAAGATTTCACTTAAGAAAAAATTCTTTCTTTCTCTCTATCCTTTTTCTTCTAGTTTCCAAAAAGAGGAGTATAAAATTGTCGAGTAAGAAAAAGATTTCGGACCAGCGTGCTGACCAATGAGCCTGCTGCATTCATGAAAATGATGAACAGCGTGTTCCGAGACTTCCTGGACGAATCAGTGATCATCTTCATTGATGATATCCTGATTTACTCCAAGGATGAGGAATCTCATCGGAAACACCTGAGAGCCGTGCTGGAACGATTACGGGAACACAAGCTCTATGCAAAACTCAGTAAGTGCAGTTTTTGGCAGAAGAGCATTGGGTTTCTCGGCCACATTGTGTCCGGTGAGGGCGTCTCGGTGGATCCAGAGAAGATCAGGGCAATCAAGGATTGGCCTCGACCATGTAGTGCCACGGAGTTTAGAAGCTTCCTAGGGCTGGCAGGTTATTATAGAAAGTTTGTGAAAGGATTCGCAAGCTTGGCTCAGCCTATGACACGGTTGACCGGGAAGGACGTTAAGTTCACATGGTCTGAGGAGTGTGGGAAATGTTTTTCCGCGCTTAAGGACATGCTGACTAGCGCACCCATTCTGGTTCTTCCAGAGGCCGACCAACCCTATGTGGTTTATACGGACGCGTCCATAACAGGACTAGGTTGCGTATTAACCCAGCATGGGAAGGTCATCGCCTATGCGTCAAGGCAGTTGAGAAAACATGAGGGAAACTACCCCACCCATGACCTTGAAATGGCTGCGGTAGTGTTCGCCTTAAAGATTTGGCGATCATACTTGTATGGTGCCATGGTTCAGATACTTACGGACCATAAGTGTCTTAAGTATATATTTACCCAGCCTGAGTTAAACTTAAGGCAGAAAAGGTGGATGGAGTTTGTGGCTGATTACGATCTGGATATCACCTATCATCCGGGAAAGGTTAATCTGGTCGCAGATGCCTTGAGCCGAAGAAGGGCCGACGTATCAGCCGAAAGAGAAGCGGACGACCTGGACGGTATGGTTCGTGCCCTACGGTTGAACGCATCGACCAAAGAGTCTGAACCACTCGGATTAGAGGCGGTCAATCAGGCCGACCTGCTTACCCGAATTTGGTTGGCTCAAGGTCAGGACGAGAACCTAAACAAGGTTGCTCAGAATAATAGGACGGAGTACCAAACTGCAAAGGATGGTACCATCCTAGTAAACGGTCGGATCAGTGTTCCTAATGATAGAAGTCTAAAGGAAGAGATTATGAGAGAGGCTCATAAGTCCAGATTCTCAGTTCATCCTGGTGCGACCAAGATGTACCAGAACCTTAAGAAGTTCTATCATTGGATCCGTATGAAGGCAGATGTCGCGGAATGGGTGGCCAAGTGTTCCACTTGCCAACTCATCAAAGCAGAACATCAAGTGCCTAGTGGGTTAATGCAAAGCTTGCCTATTCCGGAATGGAAATGGGATAACATCACAATGGACTTTGTGACTGGGTTCCCTACCACGAGGAATAAGAAAGATGCGGTTAGGTTGATCGCCTAACCAAATCAGCACACTTCCTGGCTATCAAAAAGTCGGATGGGGTAGATCAGATTGTACGTAAATACATTGATGAGATCGTCCGACTACATGGTGTGGCGGCAAGCATAGTTTCAGATAGGGATTCAAGGTTCACATCTTACTTCTGGAAGGCTTTCCAAAAGGCTTTAGGAACAAGAGTGAACATGAGTACAGCCTATCACCCACAGACAGATGGACAGTCTAACGTACAATCCAGACATTGGAAGATATGTTGCGAGCATGTTTTCTAGACTGGGGTGATTCCTGGGAGAAACATCTACCTCTGGTAGAATTTGCTTACAACAATAGCTTCCATAGTAGTATTGGCATGTCGCCATACGAAGCTCTGTATGGGCGTCCATGCAGGACACCCTTATGCTGGACCCAAGTTGGGGAACGCAGCATGATTGGTCTAGAGAGATTGTCGAAGAGACAACCGAAAAGATCAAGTTCTTGAGGGACAAGATGAGACAGGCACAAGACCGCCAAAAGAACTATGCAGATCGAAGAAGGAAAGATCTCGAGTTCCAAGTAGGTGACTAGGTGTATCTCAAAATGATTACCTTCAAAGGACGGGTCCGGATTTGTTGAAGACGGAAGTTAGATCCGAGATACTTGGGGCCGTTCAAGGTCATTGAAAGGGTTGGGATGGTGGCCTACAAGTTGGACTTGCCGGCCAAGATGGACGCATTTCATAATGTGTTCCACGTCTCCCAACTTTGGAGATGTTTGACGGACCAAGACATCGCTCTTCCTGCCATTCCAGACGATCTTGGTAAGAACCTAACCTTGGAAACGAGGCCAGTTCGAATCATAGATAGGATGGAAAAAGCAACAAGGAAGAAGATGGTCCAGATGGTCAAGGTCGTCTGGGACTGTAATGGTCAGGATATAATCACTTGGGAAACCAAAGCTAGAATGAAAGCAGAGTACCCAGAGTGGTTGGGTCAGTTTGTTTCCGAGGAAGCATTTGATTCGGATTCGAGGACGAATCCATCCCAAGGGGGCGAGACTTGTCACGCCCCCAATCCTGAATAGGGTTGTCGGGACGGCCATGGTTCGAGGAAACGTGCAAGCCAGTCATAGGACATCAAGGCAAGCGTTCCATGGTCGAGAAAGAAGGTTAAGGACATAAGGAAACTTAGACTTAACCTTATACAAGCTAAGAGACAGCTAGGACAAGTAAGACGGTAACTGGACGAAGTGAACGAGTAGCTCAGACAGCTCAATGAAGCTAGGTTCAGTTCACTCCAGCTCAGTCCCTACTAAGTCATCTCCACTAGCTGGACTACTAGCTCACTCAGCTGAGGCAGCTGAGAGTCAGCTCATCTCAGCTAGACGGACTGTTCGGGCTTTAGGCCGATGGTCCAGGTCCGGGTCAGTGGCGGGCTGTGAGGGCCGGCCATGAGGCCATGAGGTGTGGGTCCTTGGGCAAGGCCGTGAGCTAAGTCCAGGAGGCTTGGGGCGTGGGTTGGGCTTGTGACCGACCCCAAACCCAATCAGAAAGGGCGAAGGGATGCAAGTGGCCGAAAGGGGACAACCCTTGGCCGATGGTGCCCATTCGCTAGCAAGTCATGCCTGTTCGTGGGGCAAGACTTACCCCCTCGTTTTCTATAAATATGGGGGCTCTCTGGTCGATTTCATTATCCAAATCCAGAGTAAAATACTCAGAGAAAAACGTAGAGAGAAAGAAAGAGAGAAAGAGAGAATTCCGGCCAAGAGAAAGGCCGATTGTGGTGGTGTTGTGTTCCGGCGACTCTGATCGTTTGAGAACTAACTCCGGTCAAGAATGGGAGATCAAGACAAGGAGAAGAGCATGGAGAACCCAGACGTGGTTCACAAGGTATGTGATGGGCCGTGGCTCCATCAGACCGAACGGACGGTCCATGCGACCGCACCGCGGCTCTGCTCGGTTCCTAAGTCCCATCCGGCTCTCCTTATCTGTTTCAATTCGTTTCTCTTCTCTTCTCTCTGGTTAAACACGAAAGGTTGTGTTGGTTGAGTCCAAGGGACACGTTCCTAGGCTTTGGCCGAACATATCCAAACCGCTAGCCTAGACACGGGTCGGTTAGAGGGATGCTCCGATCGCACCAAGACTGGGCCGTTAGGACGAACGGTTGGGAATGACCCAAAGGGCACGAGTTATCAAGAGTCGTGAGTGTCCAAGAGGCACGAATGGCCAAAGGGTACATGTTCCAAACGGTGTCTTTCGGGACAGGTTAGGACCAATCCTTATGGATCAGCCTATGGCTTGTCTAGTTAAGACAAGTTCACGGTTTGTCTAAGCCAAGGTAGAGTCGCAAGGTCTGACCGGTTGCTAAGCCTTCCGGATTAGGCTTGAGGTTACTCGGCCTATTGGATCCAGGCCAAAGGCCGGATCAGGTAAGGGAGTCCGTTGGGCCATTGAGCCGGACTCCATTGGCCGGTCGTACCTAGATTCTATCCGGTTAGACGGATTGGTCTTTGGGGACGATCCGGATCTGTTCGTGTGTTCTGTTTATCTATTCTGGACTATCTATCTGATTCTAAGTCAAGGGGTGGTTGGTTGAATGACTTAGGATATGGTAGGTAGGTTCATATGTTTGTGATTCGGTTGACTGAGGTTTATCTAAGTTCTTGGAACCAAGCCAAGCATTGTAGAATCAATCCGTTCTATTCTCGGTTATGATTAATGCTTATCTGGTTGTGGTTTCAGGAAATAAGGATGGTTCTGGTCAAGCCAAGGAGCCGTGAAGGCTCGGTCAGTGAGAGGCTGTGTAACGTGTGGTTAGATGATGCTAGGGATGAACTAGTGATTGTCTATGAGACTGTTAAGAAGTTGTGTATTGAATCTCATGTTTCTAAGTAATACAAAGCTTATACATTGTTATTCCGCTGTGCAATCTATTCCTTTGTTTATGAACCTCATATTCGAATATGACTTAGTAAAGAAAAGACTTAGAATGAATCAGACAAGCAAAGAAATTAATAAGTAAGCATTCGTATTCAGTTGGGTCGAGAGACCAGGAACGGGTCTTACACGTCCTGTGTGTGGTGACGGACACCCACAGATGTCCTGTGTGTACTGAACAGACAGTCCACGGGAAGGGCAAGCGTGCTGAGTCCAAGGACCAATGTGCTGATATGTGTACTGATGGACAGCCACGGATGTCCTGCGTGTGCTGACGGACACACACGGACACACACACGGACAGCCACGGACGTCCTGTGTGGGCTGACGGACACACAAGGATGTCCTGTCTGTGCTAACAGACACCCACGGACGTCCTGTGTGTGCTGACGGACACACACGGACACACACAGACACGCACGGACACAAACGGACAGCCACGGACGTCCTGTGTGTGCTGATGGACAGTCACAGACAGCCACGGATGTCCTGTGTGTACTGGCGGACACCCACGGACATCCTGTGTGTACTGAGCAGACAGCCCACATGGGCCAAAATCACCCAAACAATCCCCGGGAAGGGCCAGCGTGCTGAGTCCAAAGACCAACGTGCTGATATGTGTACTGATGAACAGCCACGGACGTCCTGTGTGTGCTGACGGACTCACACAGACAGAAACGGACAGCCACAGACGTCCTGTGTGTGCTGGCGGACACCCACGGACGTCCTTTGTGTACTGAACAGACAGCACATGTGGGCCAAAATCACTCGAACAGTCCACGGGAAGGGTCAGCATGCTGAGTCCAAGGACCAACGCGCTGATATGTGTACAGATGGACAGCCACGGACATCCTAAGTGTGCTGACGGACACACAAGGACAGCCACGGACGTCCTGTATTTGCTGATAGACACACACGGACACACACGGACAGCCACAGACGTCCTGCATGTCCTGGCGGACACCCACGGACGTCCTGTGTGTACTGAGCAGACAGCCCACGTGGGCCAAAATAACCCAAACAATCCACGTGAAGGGCCAGCGTGCTGAGTCCAAGGACCAACGTGCTGATATGTGTACTGATGGACAGCCACAGACGTCCTCTGTGTGCTGACGGATACAGACGGACACAGACAGACAGACATGGACAGCCACGGACGTCCTGTGTGTGCTGGCGGACACCCACGGATGTCCTTTGTGTACTGAACAGACAGCCCACGTGGGCCAAAATCACTCGAACAGTCCACGGGAAGGGTCAACGTGCTGAGTCCAAGGACCAACGCGCTGATATGTGTACTGATGGACAGCCACGGACATCCTGTGTGTGCTGACGGACACACATGGACACACACGGACAGCCACGGACGTCCTGTATTTGCTGACGGACACACACAGACACACACGGACACACACGGACAGCCACGGACGTCCTGTGTGTGCTAACGTACAGCCACGGACAGCCACGAACAGCCACAGACGTCCTGTGTGTTCTGGCGGACACCCACGGACGTCCTGTGTGTACTGAACAGACAGCCCATGTGGGCCAAAATCACCCAAAGAGTCCACGGGAAGGGCCAGCGTGCTGAGCCCCAAGGACTTACGTGCTGATATGTGTACTGATAGACAGCCACGGATGTCCTGTGTGTGCTGACGGACACACACGGATGTCCTATGTCTACTGACGGACACACACGGACAGCCACATACGTCCTGTGTGTGTTGACGGACAGCCAATGACCTTCCCATGTTGAGTCAACATGCAAGGGAGTCCAGTGTTGGACGCATCCGTGTAGACCACATAAGGTTGGTCTACCTCCGGAAGAACCAGGACAGGCGCGCTAGTCAGCATATCCTTAAGTGCGGAGAAACATCTCGTACACTCATCAGACCATGTGAACTTAATGTCCTTCCAAGTCAACCGTGTCATAGGTTGAGCCAAGCTTGCAAATCCCTTCACAAACTTTCTATAGTAACCTGCCAGCCCTAGGAAGCTTCTAACTTCCGTGGCACTGCATGGTCGGGGCCAATACTCAATACTCTTTTGCCAAAAAACTGCACTTGCTGAGTTTAGCAAAGAGTTTGTGCTCTCGTAATCGTTCCAGCATGGCTCTCAAATGTTTCCAATGGACACACACGGACACACACAAACAGCCACGGACGTCATGTGTGTGCTGACGGACACCTACGGATGTCCTGTGTGTACTGCACAAACAGCCCACGTGGCCAAAATCACCCGAACAGTCCACGGGAAGGGTCAGCGTGCTGATTCCAAGGACCAACGTGCTGATATGTGTACAGATGGACAGCCACATACGTCCTGTGTGTGCTGACGGACACACACGGACAGCCACGGACGTCTTATGTGTGCTGACGGACACCCACGGACGTCTTGTGTGTGCTGACGGACAGCCACTGACGTCCTGTGTGTACTGAAGGACACACATGGACACACACGGACAGCCATAAACGTCCTGTGTGTGCTGACGGACACACAGTGACATCCTGTGTGTGCTGACAGACACCCACGGACGTCCTGTGTGTACTGAACAGACAGCCCACGTGGGCCAAAATCACCCGAACAGTCCGCGGGAAGGGTCAGCGTGCTGATTCCAAGGACCAACGTGCGGATATGTGTACTGCTGGACAGCCATAGACGTTCTGTGTGTGCTGGCGGACACTCACGGACACACACGGACAGCCACGTACGTCCTGGGTGTGCTGACGGACACCCACGGACGTCCTGTGTGTGCTGGCGGACACCCACAGATGTCCTGTGTTTACTGAACAGACAGACCACGTGGGCCAAAATTACCCGAACAGTCCACGGGAAGGGCCAGCGTGCTGATATGTGTACTGAGGGACAGCCACAGACGTCATGTGTGTGCTGACGGACACACACGGACTCACACGGACACACACGGACAGCCACTGACGTTCTGTGTGTGCTGACGGACAGCCACAGACGTCATGTGTGTGCTAGCGGACACCCACGGACGTCCTGTGTGTACTGAACAGACGGCCCACGTGGGCCAAAATCACTCAAACAGTCCACGGGAAGGACCAGCTTGCTCATATGTGTAATGATGGACAGCCACGGACGTCCTGTGTGTGCTGACGGACACACACGGACGTCCTGTGTGTACTGAACAGACAGCTCACGTGAGCCAAAATCACCCACGGACAGCCAAAATCACCCGATAAGCCAAAAATTCAAAAATTAATATTTTTGAAGAAAGTTTTCAGAAAGGAAACATCAAAAATATGTCAACAAAGAGTTTAGAATGTCAAGTGTTGATCAAAAGTTTCTGTAGACAATCGTTTAGACCACGAAACCCCGAACTTTGTAGCATGCAAAAGACATGGTTAGAAACAAAAGAAAATAATGTAAATTTACCAGAAAATAGCTTTAAACCATTCTTATGAAGCATGCAAAAACTCAGATTCAAATTCGAAGTATTTTTGTTTTTACATTAAAAATACTCCCGGAACACAACCAATGTCTACTGGTGCCAGCTGAAAAAAAGTGTTTTGTCTATATAAGGGGTCGGCACTCTTCTGAGCCTACCGTCAGTACCCGAAGGGGTATGTAGTGGTGGAATGCTCGGTCCAACACTATCGATGGCTGGATTGCGGTGGATGGCCGAATTGTCTCCGGTGAATTTTCTGGTAACTTTTCTGGTGAATTTTCCGGTGGACCGTTTTGCCCCTAACTTCAAATTTTCGCGCTTGTTTTGTCTTGGCCTGGTTTCATCCGTCTTCCAGTTGCTCTTTTGATTACATCTCAAGAGTGGTTGGAAAGATTGATGTTAGCGGGGCAAATGAACATTCGGCGAATGAGTGGTGATTGGATAGCTAGTGTTTGTAGGCTTTGTGCTCGTGCACCCAACTACAGACCAACTATCCTCCTCAGTTTCTTCACTAGCATAGTTTTATGATTGTTGAACTGATCCGGGGCCTGTGTTGCGTACCTATCTGGAAGGAATTGTTAAGCTTTGCTTAAAATGTAGTTTGTGGCATCTCCTTCAGCGGGGAAGTCGTGAACAAATAAGCCGACACTTGTGATCCTTGCGTCTTTGCATAATTTATGCATTGTTCGCAAAGGTGAATAAGCTGTTTGCTGAGATCTCGGTTGCGGAAATATTATGGCGGTGACTCGAAGAAATTCTGTCCCGCTAAGCACGTTTGTCTCCGGACAAAAGATGACGGTCAATCAAGTCTGCGTCTGTTCCCACTTTCTATGTGTTTGCGGGAATATGACGTGGTCTTGCCCTGATTTATGAATGCTACCTGGTTGATCCTGCCAGTAGTCATATGCTTGTCTCATAGATTAAGCCATGCATGTCTAAGTATGAACGAATTCAGACAGTGAAACTGTGAATGTCTCATTAAATCAGTTATAGTTTGTTTGATGGTAACTACTACTCGGATAACCATAGTAATTCTAGAGCTAATACGTGCAACAAACCCCGACTTCTGGAAGGGATGCATTTATTAGATAAAAGGTCGATGCGGGCTCTGCCCGTTGCTCTGATGATTCATGATAACTCGACGGATCGCATGGCCTTAGTGCTAGCGATGCATCATTCAAATTTTCTACCCTATCAACTTTTGATGGTAGGATAGTGGCCTACCATGGTTGTAACGGGTGACAGAGAATTAGGGTTCGATTCCGGAGAGGGAGCCTGAGAAACGGTTACCACATCCAAGGAAGGCAGCAGGCGCGCAAATTACCCAATCCTGACACGGGGAGGTAGTGACAATAAAAAACAATACCGGGCTCTTTAAGTCTGGTAATTGGAATGAGTACAATCTAAATCCCTTAACGAGGATCCATTGGAGGGCAAGTCTTGTCATTTCCCCGTTCCTGGAACTTGAAATGGGACATAGATGTTTCAACAGAAATGAGACTGCTTTGGTTCAGATCATGGGAATTGATCGTGAACAAGCAGTGATCAGGATGGATCATGAGGAAACTAAGTCTAGGTCTGGAAATACACCAAGGGACTTAGTAGGATTGAATTAGAGGAAGAGAACAAGCTGGACGAGTGATGAGACAGCTGGAAGATGCGAGAATGAAGCTCGGTCAGCTGGGCGAAGCTCAGACAAGCTTAGTGTAGCTCACTGAAGTGTAGGTCAGCTCCAGCAGCTGGACTACTAGCTCAGTCAGCTGGGACAGCTGGGGATCAGCTCAACTCAGCTATATGGAGTGTTGGAAGCTCAGACCAGTGTTTCAGTTCTGGGCGGCTCGGACAGCTGGGGATCAGCTTAACTCAGCTCAACTCAGCTAGATGGAGTTTTGGAAGCTCAGGCCAAGGATGGCTATGGGCCGGTGGGTTCTTGTGGTCAGGCCATGGGCACGGGCAATCCGTGTGCCCTTGCTTTGGACATGTCCAGGAGTGGTTTTACAGTTCCAGGGCGTCTGGTAACTGCCATAGGCGAAAGGGTGCAATCTGTACCATTGATTAAATCAATGGACAAAAATGAAACCGAAGGGATGCAATGGTTAGAAACGTAACCACCCCTTCTCCTATATAAAGAGAGCAAGTCCGTGCCTTTGCAGGCACACCAGGGCTTCCTCCTACATCCTGTAACACAAAGAAAACCAGAGAAAAACAGAGAGATGGTCGGATTCAAGAATCCAATACCAAGAGGCATTCAAAGGCATCAAAGAGGCAGTTTTGGAGGGCAATCAAGAGGGGAGTTGAGAACGACCCTCAGGTGAGTTTTGATTATTGTTTGCCACGCCAGGGCTTCTTATATAATCATACATAACAGGAAAATAGCCTGGGGAGAATATAGGAGGCCGGAACCCACTTCCAATGGTTGAGGCAGCCTTGAAGGCAGATGTGTGTAGAAAGGCAGTTCAATGGCCATTGAAGGGGGAATTGATGCATGACCCTGTGATGGTGTATGATCATGGATGATCACGTCCTACGCTTCTTCTACAGCCTGGGGACACACGCAAATGGTTAGGGGAGAAGGGAGGAAGCCGGACTCCACTCTTAGAGGCCAAGATAGCCTTGAAGGTGGATGCAGTGTAGAAAGTAGTTTCATGGGAGTTCCATGGAAGGGATGATGGGTGCGACCCTTGAATGGATCTTATCAATACTGGAAGTATGTGATAAGGACTGATAGAGGTGTGCACTGGAGGAACATGGCCGAACACAATAAGAGGAGGCACATGATCTAATTAGATCATGTATAAGGTAACCGATTTTATAATTACTTTCAAGTTATGATTCTGTCTCTTGTGGTGCGGTTAGATTTGGGTTTAGTGAGAAATTAATCGATTAGTTATGGAACCATCCATGCAATGACAGATCCTTGTGTTAGGTTATCAGATCATATGCTTGTGTAATGTGTAATGTTTGTCACATATTATTATTGATCATAACGAATGTTAGTTATCAACCTTGGGTTGGTAACCTATATGCAAAGCATTGGCTAAGAGCCATAAAGAAGAGTCTAGCTAGTACTTGGTGGCGTTGACCAAAAGTACTGAGCTTGGGTGTTATTATTCAAGGAAGGCCGTGTGTGATCTGATCATGGGTAAGGATGGACAACCTAATCCATAGATGATGGGTCAAGGTGTTGGATCTGACTGATCAAAGGATGCACCAGTTTTAAGAGCAGTAGTGATCGGCTTCGTTGGGACATGGTTCCATGGCCGGTTAGGTATGTGTGAAGACTCATCAGTTCTGGGTCATGTGGGATGGTTGGTTGATTGACTTAGGATCTGATGGGCATTGTTAGTCCATGAGATGGACTTGGTTTCATAGGCTGATAAGCTAAAGGATGTTGAATGAAGCATGAGCCGGGAAGGGACAAATGCATGTCCTTAGCTGTTTGAAGACTTCTCAAGGGTTACTTTTGTAAGACCCGAACCTGACCCTTAGGTCCCACTAGGTCCGTGCCTTACCTAAACCATGTTTCTAAGTTCCATCAGTTTTAAAGTTCCATATTCACTAAGTCATTTTCGAAATCTTGAGGTTCATTCAATCAATGCACGACCAGATAGACAAGAGAAAACATTCATTGTATAAATATAAACATGTGATCCATACAATCAGTCAGTTGCACAATAGGCTAAGTCATAAGTCATAATACAATACTATCCCATAACCCACACATCCATCCACAGCTAGGTCCTCACGGTTCCTTGGCCTTGCCACGGTCCTGGTCCGATCCTGAAACCACAACACACACACAACACAACAACATAAGTACATAACAAACCGATACCCTAGTAAGCTCATCTAACATTGCATGGTTTGGTTCCCTTAAACTAAGTTCTCTAAGCTAACCGATCAGTCAACAAAGCACTCGGCCATACTCAGGACATCAACTAAGACATCCCAAACAACCATTTAACACACGGCCAGACTGATCCAATGTGATCTAACCCATCAATCACACTGAACCACAAACGACCAAGGCTAAATCCCATTTCTGGCCATTTTTAATACATCTCCAAAAACTAAATAAAATTCATGACAATTACTGATAATTCCCAACTAAGAAGAATCCACAATCAGATTAGACAGAACCGGCCTCCTTCACCTAGAACTCGGCCAAATTCCACTAAACCGGCCATAACTGACCACCATCAAGTCGGACTGATAAATCCAATTAGAAACCATGATAATTCATGATAAATCATCACTAAGAACAATCCATGGTCGGATCCCAATAATCCCTTCAGGAACTATGAGATCTCAACACACCAGCCCAACCAAGGCCATGGAGGTTTTCTGGGTACCGACCAAGACCATGGCTCAGTCAGAACGTGTCTGAATCATCCAACACATTCAGAACATAGAAGAGATGAAGTAGAATAGTAAGGGAAAAGGAAGAGATGGGTCTGGTCCAACCAATCCGACCACAGCCTACACGGAATTCCACCGCGGCCATGGTAGGATGGTTCGGTCCATCCCACTCACCTTGGGCGTGCGCTCAGGAGTGCTCAAGCCCTTCTCCAGATCCTTCTCCTTGCCTCTGGTTGCCATCACCAAATGCTCTCCTCTTCCCACAGACCAACTTCTGGTCGGAGTCCGATCACCACCACCCACAGTCTCGGTTTGGCCGGCCTTCTTCTCTCTTTCTCTCTTTCTTTCTGTCACGATTTTGGCAGAGTTTTCCCTAAGGAATTTGATGCCATTTTCGACACCCAAGTGTCTGTATTTATAGAGAAAGGTCGGCCAATAACTGCCTGGGCGGACAGTTGCAACCGGTTGGAAGGGAAAAGACACAAACTGCCCAATTCCCACCTTTTCGCCCATCAACCGTCCAACTGCTCCCTTTGGCGTGTGGGCTGTCTGGAAATAGGCCCAATGCCTCAATCTGCATCCCAAGTACATCCACCAAGACCCACGGACCCAATAAAGACCCATAGGCCCTTAGTGGTTCAGCCACCACCCAGCCGGACCCTTGACCGCCCATGGACCGGCAACACTGGCCCGGACCATAACACTCCACCCAGCTGAGTTGAGCTGAGTGCCAGCTTCCCCAGCTGAGGGAGCTAGTGATCCAGCTACTGGAGCTGACCCAAGCTAGTGTGAGCTACACTAAGCTTGTCCTAGCTGACTGAGCTGCTTCCCATCATCGTCCAGCTGCCTTAGAACTCATCCAGCTCTTATTTCCTTGTCTCCATCCGATTCTGGTCAAGTCTCAGCATACTGATGCACTTAACCATCCATTCCAGCCATGATACGCTTGTCTTTAGGTCTTACGACCTGACTAGCACGTCTCCCCGTACCATGGCTGTGCCCGAAGGCTCTATCTAGAATCAGGGACATGACAAGTCTCCCCCACTTGAGATGGATTCGTCCTCGAATCCAAGTCTAGACTTGTCTCCATCATAAACTGACCATACCACTCTGGATAGTCAGCTTTCATTCTCATCTCGGTTTCCCAAGTGACTTGTTCTTGCCCACTGCATTCCCACACGACTTTGACCATTTGAATGGTCTTGTTCCTCATTGCTTTTTCCATCCTGTCTACAATCCGAACCGGCCTTGTCTCCAAGGTGAGGTTCGTGCCTAGATCAGATGGAATTTCCGGTATCACAATGTCTTGATCTGAAAGACATTTTCTCAATTGAGACACATGGAATACATTATGAAATGCTTCCATCTCAGTTGGTAGGTTAAGCTTGTAAGCCACCGAACCAACTCTCTCAATGATCCGGAATGGACCCAAGTACCTTGGATCCAACTTCCCTCGGCCAGAAACCCTTTTCCGACCTCTGAAAGTAATCATCTTGAGGTAGACCATGTCGTCCACCTCAAACTCAACATGTTTCCTTCTCTTATCCGCATAAGACTTGTGACGGTCCTGTGCCTCCTTCATCTTGTCACGGATGAACTTAATCTTCTCCGTGGTCTCCTCCACTATCTCAGGTCCTATCATGCTGCGCTCCCCCACTTGGGTCCAGCATAATGGTGTCCTGCAGGGCCGTCCGTACAAAGCTTCGTAGGGCGACATCCCAATACTGGTATGGAAGCTGTTGTTGTAAGCAAACTCTACCAATGGCAAGTGTCTTTCCCAGGAATTTCCCCAGTCCAAGACACAAGCCCTTAACATGTCTTCCAACGTCTGGATGGTTCTTTCAGACTGACCATCCGTTTGGGGGTGATAGGCTGTGCTCATGTGCACTCTTGTTCCCAAGGCCTTTTGGAAAGCCTTCCAGAAATAAGAAGTGAACCGAGGGTCCCTATCCGACACAATACTGGCTGGTACACCATGCAGGCGTACCACCTGATCCATGTAAATCTGTACCAAGGGCTCCACACCATCAGTCTTCTTGATTGGTATGAACAGAGCTGACTTGGTCAGACGATCCACCACTACCCAAACCGAATCCTTTCTATTCCTGGTCATGGGAAAACCTGACACAAAGTCCATGGTGATGTGATCCCACTTCCATTCTGGAATAGGTAGATTCTGGAGTAATCCACTGGGTACTTGGTGCTCAGCCTTGACGAGTTGGCAAGTAGGACACTTAGCCACCCACTCGGCCACATCCGTCTTCATACGGATCCAATGATAGTACCTCTTGATATCCTTGTACATCTTGTTCAGTCCCGGGTGCACAGAGAACTTAGACTTATGAGACTGACTCATAATCTCTTCCTTTAGTTCCCTTACATTCGGAACACTGATCCTCCCATGGACCAAAATCGTACCATCACTCGCAACCTGGTACTCGGTTTTATCATTCAGAGCAACCTTCTGGAGGTTCTCATCCAAGCTTTGTGCTTGCCTGATCCTGGTAAGGAGATCAGCCTGGTTCACTGCTTCTAAACCCAACGGCTCGTCCTCGCTGGCCAGTGTGTTTAAATGCAATGTCCTAACCATCCCTTCCAGCACCTCTGCTTCCCTCTCGGCTGATACCTCAGCTCTCCTACGGCTTAAGGCATCGGCCACTAGGTTTGCTTTACCTGGATGGTAAGCAATATCCAGATCATAATCGGCCACGAACTCCATCCATCTCCTTTGCCTCAAATTCAACTCAGGTTGAGTGAATATATACTTGAGACTCTTGTGGTCGGTCAAAATCTGAACCTTGGCACCATACAAGTATGATCGCCATATCTTGAGGGCGAACACCACTGCGGCCATCTCAAGGTCGTGGGTTGGATAGTTCCCCTCATGCTTCCTCAACTGCCTAGAGGCATAAGCGATGACCTTCCCATGTTGGGTTAATACACATCCTAATCCGGTTATGGAGGCGTCTGTGTAAACCACATATGGTTGGTCTGCCTCTGGCAACACCAATACCGGTGCACTTGTCAACATGTGCTTAAGTGCAGAGAAACATTCCTCACATTTCTCAGACCATACAAACCTCACGTCTTTCCCAGTCAGTTGTGTCATAGGTTGAGCCAAGCTGGCAAACCCCTTGACAAACTTCCTGTAATAACCGGCCAGACCTAGAAAGCTCCTGACTTCAGTTGCACTCTTAGGTCTAGGCCATTCTTGTATGGCCTTAATCTTTTCCGGGTCCACGGAGACACCTTGGTCGGATACAATGTGACCCAGGAACCCAACACTTCTTTGCCAAAAACTGCACTTGCTCAATTTGGCATAGAGCTGTTGTTCCCTCAATCGTCCCAACACTGCTCTTAGATGTCTCTCATGATCCTCTTTGGTCTTGGAGTAGACCAAGATATCATCAATGAAGATGATTACAAACTCATCCAGGAAATCCCTGAATATGCTGTTCATCATCTTCATGAAAGCTGCTGGTGCATTGGTTAATCCAAATGGCATGACCACAAACTCATAGTGGCCATACCTGGTTCGGAAGGCTGTCTTCCTTACATCATTTGGTTCAATGGGAATCTGATGATACCCTGAAGCCAAATCGATTTTAGAAAACCATTTTGCACCCTTGAGCTGATCCAACAACTCATCTATCCGAGGCAATGGGTACTTGTTCTTCACAGTCACCCGGTTTAACCCTCGATAGTCAATACACAATCTGAAGCTACCATCCTTCTTCTTCACAAAGAGGACTGGTGCTCCCCAGGGTGACACACTAGGCCGTATGAAACCCTTATCCAGCAACTCTTCAAGTTGCTTCTTAAGCTCGGCCATCTCGGCAGGAGCCATTCTGTAGGGACTTTTGGATAATGGGGCCGTCCCTGGTTCGAGTTCTATTATGAATGGATCCAACCTATCAGGGGGAATGCCCTGTAGCGCCCTAAACACATCCTGGAACTCACCAACCAGCGGTATTCCCTCCGGGTCACCACCCCCTACGACCTCCTTAGTGGCGATTGTGGCCAGATAAGCCTCACAACCCTTCCTCAGCATCCTCTCAACATGGATAGCTGACACCACCAAGCATCCAGAGATCGGACGTATACCTTGGAACCTGATCGGAGCCCCACACCCACTCTCAAAAAGCACACGCCCCCGGTGACAGTCAAGAGTGGCCCGATACTTTCCAAGCCAGTCCATACCCAAGATCACCTCGTGATTCTTTAGGTGGACTACCACAAGATCCACAGGCATGACCCTGTCCTGGATCATTACTGGGACGTCCTGAATCACCCCTAGCGAATGCATCACTTGCCCACCGGCCGCATTCACTACCCCAGGACAATCCCCCGTTCCCAACTGGAACAACCCCTTTCCGAGCATCCCTGGACTCACAAAACTATGTGTAGCTCCAGTATCGAAAAGTACATGTGTTTCCACACCACCAATACTTAGGGTCCCTACACATGACCCAAACTAAGTATCTAACCGTCCTAGGTTCCATACCATGCAATTCTACTGAATTGAAAAGAATAAGATCAGACACATTACCAGTGATCGCGAGGAATGGTCCAGCCTTGTCCTCATCCTTGGACAGCTCATAGACGCGGGGTGCAGAGGTCTGACCGCGGTTCTGGTCTGGCTTGTTGCCCTCACCACGGCCCTTGCTCGACCCGGCTGCTAACTTGGGACAATCCTTACGGAGATGTCCCTTCTTTCCACAGTAGTGGCAAGTCCTGGTATCACCACCAGCTCCTTGCTCCTGTCTAGGACAGTCCCGAGCTGAGTGATCCATCTTACCACATCGAAGACAAGCTCCCATTGCTCTCCAACATTCACCTCCATGGTGTCGGCCACACTTGGGACACACAGGCCTACCACTTGAGGTTTTACCCTCTTCAGCCTGGTCCCTTTTCCTCTTCCGGTCACCACTCTGGCTTGAAGCCACCACCACACTTTTGACCTTCTGCTTATGCTCATCCGCAAGGTTGACCTCAAGCAAGGCCATCCTCTCAACCAGCTCAGACACAGTGGAGAAGGTACGGACTGAGCAATAGGTCCGGAGTTCAGCCCTAAGGCCTCTGATGAACCGGCGAACCTGAACTGCCTCGTCCTCCAACTCCTTACCCACATAGCGCCTGAGTCGGTTGAACTCTTCTTCGTACTCACGTACCGTCCTGCGTCCCTGAACCAAGTCCAGGAACTTAGCTTCCAAACGGTCCCATGCCTCAGCTGGGAAGTACTTGTGGTTGAACTCAACCTCAAAGTCCTCAAAGCGCTCTATGGTACCATTGGTGCGCTTGTCAAGAGCCAACCACCAGTTGTGGGCATCTCCCTCCAAGAAGTGAACCGCAATGTCCTTCTGGTAGTCCTCTGGGCAGCGGCTTGAGCTGAAGTTACGAGCCAACCTGCTCCTCCACTCATCCGCCTCAAGAGGGTCAACACTTCCAGCAAAGTGTTTAGTGCCCATACGAGTGATGTGCTCCAGCACCTTCAAGTAATCCACCTTCCTGGTCGCCCTAGCTGGGGGGTCAATCTCAATCACCTCAGCTTCCTGTTCCCCATGAACCGGAGCTGCTCCACCAGCTACCGGAGCTGCTGCTGCTCGGCCAGCCTGCTGGTTCCTTATAGGAATAGCAGTATGAGTCGGTATGTCCTGACCCAAAGGTGTAAACGCCTGAGTCAAAGCCAACATTTGAGTACTCATAGCTCTCATGACCTCCAGAACCTCATGCATGGATGGTTCCGCAGCCTGGTTCACCGGACCAGCTGCCCTGCCGTCCGCAGCCCCATTACGGTCACCAAGACGGCCAGTCTGTGAAGATTCGCCTTCACCTTCCAGCCCATCCTGTTGCTGCCGTCCATTCCCATCAGCTCCATTAGCTCCATCAGCTCGTTCTGGCTCATGTTCCAGCTGGAACTCAGCTCCATCCACACGAACCTCAGTAGGGTTGAGCTGAACCGAAGGCAATCCAGTCCCAACATTAACCCCATCCGCTTGGATTGGCAATGTTGCGGCCAGATTCACATCATCTGCACCCACTGGACCGGATGCCCCAGCTCCATCCTTACCCTTCCGAGATCTGGACTTGCTTTTTCCACCCTTGGGATTCAACACATGTAAACAATCATGTCAGCTCACATGATATAACAAAATAAATCACAACAATCCCTAAGGCTAAGCAAAACGACCAGACCTTACCATGAGAACCAGCCGGATGTGTGGTGACTAACCCAAACCCAAACAAATCCTAGAATCAACTCCGCTCTGATACCAACTTGTAAGACCCGAACCTGACCCTTAGGTCCCACTAGGTCCGTGCCTTACCTAAACCATGTTTCTAAGTTCCATCAGTTTTAAAGTTCCATATTCACTAAGTCATTTTCGAAATCTTGAGGTTCATTCAATCAATGCACGACCAGATAGACAAGAGAAAACATTCATTGTATAAATATAAACATGTGATCCATACAATCAGTCAGTTGCACAATAGGCTAAGTCATAAGTCATAATACAATACTATCCCATAACCCACACATCCATCCACAGCTAAGTCCTCACGGTTCCTTGGCCTTGCCACGGTCCTGGTCCGATCCTGAAACCACAACACACACACAACACAACAACATAAGTACATAACAAACCGATACCCTAGTAAGCTCATCTAACATTGCATGGTTTGGTTCCCTTAAACTAAGTTCTCTAAGCTAACCGATCAGTCAACAAAGCACTCGGCCATACTCAGGACATCAACTAAGACATCCCAAACAACCATTTAACACACGGCCAGACTGATCCAATGTGATCTAACCCATCAATCACACTGAACCACAAACGACCAAGGCTAAATCCCATTTCTGGCCATTTTTAATACATCTCCAAAAACTAAATAAAATTCATGACAATTACTGATAATTCCCAACTAAGAAGAATCCACAATCAGATTAGACAGAACCGGCCTCCTTCACCTAGAACTCGGCCAAATTCCACTAAACCGGCCATAACTGACCACCATCAAATCGGACTGATAAATCCAATTAGAAACCATGATAATTCATGATAAATCATCACTAAGAACAATCCATGGTCGGATCCCAATAATCCCTTCAGGAACTATGAGATCTCAACACACCAGCCCAACCAAGGCCATGGAGGGTTTCTGGGTACCGACCAAGACCATGGCTCAGTCAGAACGTGTCTGAATCATCCAACACATTCAGAACATAGAAGAGATGAAGTAGAATAGTAAGGGAAAAGGAAGAGATGGGTCTGGTCCAACCAATCCGACCACAGCCTACACGGAATTCCACCGCGGCCATGGTAGGATGGTTCGGTCCATCCCACTCACCTTGGGCGTGCGCTCAGGAGTGCTCAAGCCCTTCTCCAGATCCTTCTCCTTGCCTCTGGTTGCCATCACCAAATGCTCTCCTCTTCCCACAGACCAACTTCTGGTCGGAGTCCGATCACCACCACCCACAGTCTCGGTTTGGCCGGCCTTCTTCTCTCTTTCTCTCTTTCTTTCTGTCACGATTTTGGCAGAGTTTTCCCTAAGGAATTTGATGCCATTTTCGACACCCAAGTGTCTGTATTTATAGAGAAAGGTCGGCCAATAACTGCCTGGGCGGACAGTTGCAACCGGTTGGAAGGGAAAAGACACAAACTGCCCAATTCCCACCTTTTCGCCCATCAACCGTCCAACTGCTCCCTTTGGCGTGTGGGCTGTCTGGAAATAGGCCCAATGCCTCAATCTGCATCCCAAGTACATCCACCAAGACCCACGGACCCAATAAAGACCCATAGGCCCTTAGTGGTTCAGCCACCACCCAGCCGGACCCTTGACCGCCCATGGACCGGCAACACTGGCCCGGACCATAACACTCCACCCAGCTGAGTTGAGCTGAGTGCCAGCTTCCCCAGCTGAGGGAGCTAGTGATCCAGCTACTGGAGCTGACCCAAGCTAGTGTGAGCTACACTAAGCTTGTCCTAGCTGACTGAGCTGCTTCCCATCATCGTCCAGCTGCCTTAGAACTCATCCAGCTCTTATTTCCTTGTCTCCATCCGATTCTGGTCAAGTCTCAGCATACTGATGCACTTAACCATCCATTCCAGCCATGATACGCTTGTCTTTAGGTCTTACGACCTGACTAGCACGTCTCCCCGTACCATGGCTGTGCCCGAAGGCTCTATCTAGAATCAGGGACATGACAACTTTAGTCAGTGGGGATGGTTGGCTGAATGACTAAGTACCTTGGGGAGTTGTTTTATGTGTAAAGAAGCTGGATGCAGTATATGCAGCTGGCCATAGCTTGGACTTAGCTAGGTTTGAGTGTGACAGCTCGATCAGCTGGTTTACGAGTTCATTCAGCTAGAGCAGCTGGGCCGATGAGCTAACAAGGTCCGTGGATGTGGCTAAGGTATGATCTAGTAACTATTGCTTAGTTCTAGATAGAATGGACTAGGGGAATGGAACCTCAGATTCATATGACTTGATTCGGGTATAGGATCAACCTTTGAGCTAGCTGGTAGTTGAGAGTACTAACCATTAGCTGAGGTGATTCGACCGGACGAGTATTAGATTGGTTATAGACCAATGGATGATGATATTTTTCCGCTGCATATGTGTTGTATTGATCTAAGCTATGGAATGACTAAGATAGTCTTAAGCTAAGATCTAAGTTAGCCCTCGACTATGGGCGATAATATAGATAAAGGGAGAAAAATTTAGAGGTTCGGTCAGTGTATGGACCGAGCGACGTGAGGCATCGACCGCGGCCTAGTCGGCCGGGATCGGGGCTTACAAGTTGGTATCAGAGCATGCTTGATCATGTTAAGGACAGTGCTCAAAGATGTTGAGTTCCAAACCGAAATTATTTCTGAAAACTGAGATGATTTGGAACCTTAGCTGTGGTGAGCCAAGAGAGAGTTGAGGTAAGACTGGGTTACATGCTTGTGAACGGGGGAGTTTCAACATGAGCCGGCTTAGCCAAGATGCACTCTCTAAGGGAAAGACCTTGAAAACAGAAAGGTTAGTTATCTAGTTATTTGGAAATAATAGACGGATTGGACGATCGACGCAGTGCAAGATCTTTGTATCGAGGACCTGGACCAGGGAATTACATGGACCAGGGAGTGGCTTAGGTTGAAAGAAATGTGCAGCACTCTCTTGGAGGTTCGTGTTATCCCTTGGTAGCCGTTCAAAACAAGTGAGCATATGCGGTGTTCATATTGGTCTAAGGGAGACGCTACATGGCTAGTACATGAGTGGGCTTGTGATCAGATGGATCAGCTTGGACTCAGTGTAAGTCAAGGTAGGATTCCTTATGATTGAGTGAATGGAATGGATCAATTCCAAGAGGAATTGGAAACACGATGTTAAGTATCTTAGTATGGTGAGGATTGAGGTATACTATAAACACTTTTGTTAATGGTATGGGATGTTCAAAGATGTGTGATGCTTTGGAGAATGGTATGGGACGTTTTCCAAATATTTGATCAAACCGAGATCTTACTCATCTAAGTACTTAATGATCGGTGGTGTGGAAACACACATACTTTTCGATACTGGAGCTACACATAGTGTTGTGAGTCCAGGAATGGCCGGAGAGGGTTTGTTCCAGATGGGAACATGGGAGTGTCTTGTCATAGTGAATGCGGCCAGTTGGCAGGTGATGGATTCACTAGGGCTGGTTAGAGACATCCCGGTATTGATCACAGACAGGGTAATGCCTGCGGATCTGATTGTTGATCACAGACAGGGTAATGCCTGCGGATCTGATTGTTGATCACCGACAGGGTAATGCATGCGGATCTGATTGTTGTCTGCCTTGAGAATCACAAGGTGATATTAGGCATGGACTGGTTTCGACAGAATCGGGCCACCTTGGACTGTCATCAGGGTATGGTGCAGTTTGAGAGTGGGTGTGCACCCCTGATCAGGTTCCAAGGCTTGGAAAGAATCGGGCCACTCTGGACTGTCACAGAGAAAGGGTGCAGTTTGGGAGTGGGCGTGAACCCCTGATCAGGTTCCAAGGTATTTGTCCGACCTCTGGATGCTTAGTTATATCAGCAATCCAAGTGGAAAGGATGCTTGAGAAGGGTTGTGAGGCTTATTTGGCCACAATCGCCACTAAGGAAGTTGAAGGAGCTGGTGACCCGGACGGGATTCCGCTGGTCAGAGAGTTCGAGGACGTGTTTCGGGCGCTATAGGGCATTCCCCCTGATAGGGCTGACCCGTTCATAGCAGAACTAGAACCAGGGACAGCCCCAATGTCCAAAAGTCCTTATCGTATTGCTTCTGCCAAGATGGTCGAGCTGATGTCGATCAAGTCCAGTGAGGGATGTGGATCCCAGCACAACCAAGTCGGAGATTGACCTAAGGTTGGAATAAGAATGATCAAGTCCAGTAAGGGACAAGGATCACATGACGACCTATTTGGAGATAGGCCTATGGTCGGGTTGAAAACGGTTTGAGTCCCTGAGTTGCCCAGGACCAGAATATAATCGAGTCCATGAAAGGACCAGGATCGGATTATGACAAAGTCCAGTAATGGACAGAGTCAAAATGAGGCGGTTTAGTCTACAATGGACAAAGATCCGAAAAAAAAATGAAGTCTAGAGTAGACGACATTCTAAAAAGAGATATGGAATTGGTGTGTACAAGGACATCAACCTGGAGAGTTGGGTCAGTGACACAAGACATGTCCTTGTATGGGTGCTTGATGGACCACTTGATAAGATTTTGGATTAAATCTCTATCAAGTGGGGGAGACTTGTATATATGATGATCAAGGCGTGATCAATGAAAAGGAACATAGAGGGAAATGTAATGAATTGGTTAGGAAGAACCAATCGAGCATGCTCCATGTTCCCAATGCAAAGAATTCTGTTGGAATCTTTTGTCTTCAGACAGGACGGCAACACCACAGGATTCGAGGACGAATCCATCCTAAGTGGGGGAGACTTGTCATGTCCCCGTTCCTGGAACTTGAAATGGGACATAGACGTTTCAACAGAAACGAGACTGCTTTGGTTCAGATCATGGGAATTGATCGTGAACAAGCAGTGACCAGGATGGATCATGAGGAAACTAAGTCTAGGTTTGGAAATAGACCAAGGGTCTTAGTAAGATTGAATTAGAGGAAGAGAACAAGCTGGACGACTGATGAGGCAGCTGGACGATGCGAGAATGAAGCTCGGTCAGCTGGGCAAAGCTCGGACAAGCTCAGTGTAGCTCACTGAAGTGTAGGTCAGCTCCAGCAGCTAGACTACTAGCTCAGTCAGCTGGGACAGCTGGGGATCAGCTCAACTCAGCTAGATGTACTGTTGGAAGCTCAGACCAGTATGTCAGTTCTGGGCAGCTGGGACAGCTGGGGATCAGCTCAACTCAGCTAGATGGAGTGTTGGAACCTTAGACCAGTGTGTCAGTTCTGGGCGGTTACCGGGCCGGTTGGTTGGCCAAGGATGGCTATGGGCCGGTGGGTTCTTGTGGTTAGGCCATGGGCATGGGTAATCCGTGTGGCCTTGCTTTGGACATGTCCAGGACTGGTTTGACAGCTCCAGGGCGTCCGGTAACTGCCATAGGCGAAAGGGTGCAATCTGTACCATTGATTAAATCAATGGACATAAATGAAACCGAAGGGATGCAATGGTTAGAAAGTAACCACCCCTTCTCCTATATAAGCAGCGCAAGTCTGTTCCTTTGCAGGCACGCCAGGGCTTCATCCTACATCCTGAAACATAAAGAAAACCAGAGAAAACAGAGAGATGGTCGGATTCAAGAATCCAATACCAAGAGGCATTCAATGGCATCAAAGAGGCAGTTTTGGAGGGCAATCAAGAGGGGAGTTGAGAACGCCCCTCTGGTGAGTTTTGATTATTGTTTGCCACGCCAGGGCTTCCTCTACATTCATACATCACACAAAAATAGCCTGGAGAGAAGATAGGAGGCCGGAACCCACTTCCAATGGTTGAGGCAGCCTTGAAGGCAGATGTGTGTAGAAAGGCAGTTCCATGGCCATTGAAGGGGGCCAGCGTGCTGAGTCCAAGGACCAGCGTGCTGATATGTGTACTGACGGACACCCACGGACGTCCTGTGTGTACTGAACACACAAGGACCCACGACAGCCCCAGATCAATGTGTGCTGAGGACACAGATGCAGGGACCAGGACATACAGACGTCCTGTTATGCTGATGGACACCCACGGCTGTCATGTGTACTGAACATACGCCATCATGGGCCACACCGACGTCCATGGAAGCCAGCGTGCTGAGCCAAGGACCACGGACATATGTGTACTGATGACAGCCACGGACGTCCTGGTGTGCTGACGGACAGACACGGACAGCCACGGACGTTCTGTGTGTGCTGACGGACACACACGAATGTCATGTGTGTGCTGATGGACACCACGGGCTTCTGTGTGTACTGAACATACAGCACACATGGGCCAAAATCACCCAACAGTCCAGGAAGGGCAGCGTGTTGAGTCCAAGGACCAGCGTGCTGATATGTGTACTGATGGACAGCCACGGACGTCCTGTGTGTTCTGACGGACACACACGGACAGCCACAGACATCCATGGACGTCCTGTGTGTGTGCTGGCGGACACCCACAGACGTCCTGTGTATACTGAACAGACAGCCCACAGACAGAATGGACATCTTGTGTGTCCTGACGGACAGCCACGGACGTCCTGTGTGTGCTGACGGACCCCACGGACACACACGGACAAACACGGACAGCCACGGACGTCCTCTGTGTGCTGACGGACAGCCACAGACAGCCACAGACGTCCTGGTGTGCTGGTTGGACACCTACAGACGTCCTGTGTGTACTGAAGACAGACCACATGTGCCAAAGTCACCCAACAGTCTATGGGAAGGGCCAGCGTGCTGAGTCCAAGGGCCAGCGTGCTGATATGTTACTGATGGACAGCCACAGACGTCATGTGTGTGCTGACAGACACACGAACACACACGGACAGCCATAGACGTCCTGTGTGTCCAGACGGACAGGCTTGGATGTCCAGTGTATGCTGGGGGACACCCACGGACGTCATGGGTGTACTGAACAGACAGCCCACGTGGGCACCCAAACAGTCCATGGGAAGGGTCAGCGTGCTGAGTCAATGACCAATGTGCTGATATGTGTACTGATGGACACCACGGACGTCCTATGTGTGCTGACGGACAGACACGGACTGCCACGGACGTCCTGTGTGTGCTGACGGACACCCACAGACGTCTTTTGTGTACTGAATAGACAGCCCACATGGGCCAAAATCACCCGAACAGGGCCAAAATCACCCAAACAGTCCACGGGAAGGGCCAGCGTGCTGAGTCCAAGGACCAGCATGCTGATATGTGTACTGGAGGACAGCCACGGACGGCCTGTGTGTGCTGATGGACACGCACGGACACATACAGACACACACGGACTGCCACGGACGTCCTGTGTGTGCTGACGGACAGCCACGGGCAGCCACGGATGTCCGGTGTGTGCTGGCAGAAACCCACGGACGTCCTGTGTGGACTGAACAGACAGCCCACGTGGGCCAAAATCACCCAAACAGTCCACGGGAAGGGCTAGCGTGCTGAGTCCAAGGACCAGCGTGCTGAAATGTGTACTGATGGACAGCCACGGACGTCCTTTGTGTGCTGACGGACACACACGGACACACACGGACGGCCTGTGTGTGTGGGAACTGAAATTCACACTGTCGATTTCCGTTAAAATAAAGAAACTAGGAAAACCCTAGTTTCCTAGAGGTCCCGGATATCTTCTAATACCACACGTCAAGCAATCAGAACACGAGAATAACAACGATAAAGTATAAGAAATCAAAAAGAGAGCAAAGTAGATCTTATTCCGAATTCGCGTTTGAGCGTTACAACAAGGTAAGAGCCTGGGCTACAAGAGCTGTCGGTGAGATTCCTAGTTCTAAAACACCTAAGACGGCAATAACCTAATTGAGTCGCAGCTCGAATAACAAAAACAAAATATGCCTAAATTGCTCTAAGTGCTAAGTTTTCTCTCAAAAAGTTCTCTCCCCATGCCTCTCGCCTAGGACTCCTTATATACTCGCTCCAAGGTTGGTTTACGCTTTTACTCATCTGCCCTTAAGCCGTCATAGCATAAAATGGAGATTTCCATTTTTTTTTCCGATCTTCGTAATTATCCTCCAAGTTTCGTATTTATCCGCGGAAACTTGGCATTTATCCTTCCTTGCGCGCCAAGCGTAAACCATGCTACGGGTTAAGGGCTTTTTGCTAAGAAATCATAGGATGGGCCTCGAGTCGTGTTTTAGGTCCCTTTGGGCCGTCTTCCGGCTCGAAGCGCTTACTGCGACTTCTTTCGATAAAAAACGAACTTTCCGCTGTTTTACCCGCAAAGTTTGATCGATGGTTTAGAATGGCAGAAAACATGAACTGAGTTTGCTATGGTCTTCGGGAGATAGCATCGATGGTTTGACAAGAATGCATGGACTGGTGTCGTATCGACGTTTCATAAGAGCTCGGTCACTACGTAGCGACCGAGCGGGATGAACGCTCGGTAGCTACGTAGCGACCAAGCTTTGGCTCGAGCCGGGTCGTTACATAGAGACCGAGCGGGACGAACGCTCGGTTGCTACGTAGCGACCGAGCTTTGGACGAACGCTCGGTCGCTACGTAGCTACCGAGCTTGGTCGCTACATAGCGACCGGACAGCGTGCATGTGCGGTAGTTACACAATGACCGAGTTTGGTTTATCTGTGTTCTGATTGTCATACTTGAACTTATCCGTACTCGGTTTGGGTATGTTTGCGATGGCTTATGTTTGATCTAAATGAAGTTCGAGATGAAAATTTATCTCAAAAAGCTATGTTGTGGAGAGTCATACTTATATATTGCAGAGATTTGAACGTTAACTTCATCGTGACCGTTTTCGACCCTAACAGTTAGCCCCCCAGCCCGTTTGAATCATGGATTTCCAGCGAGATTCTAACGCGCGGTATGGCGAGTTTTGACGAGATTGGTGTATTTGGGCGAAGTTTGTGTCCGAAAATCTGCAAGTCAATATTAATTCATCATGCCTATAAGAAGGGAGGTAACTTCTTCACAATTTTTCACTTGCTTGTTTTCTCAAAGATTTCACTTAAGAAAAATTTCTTTCTTTCTCTCTATCCTTTTTCTTCTAGTTTCCAAAAGAGGAGTATAAAATTGTCGAGTAAGAAAAAGATTTCGGACCAGCGTGCTGACCAATGAGCCTGCTGCATTCATGAAAATGATGAACAGCGTGTTCCGAGACTTCCTGGACGAATCAGTGATCATCTTCATTGATGATATCCTGATTTACTCCAAGGATGAGGAATCTCATCGGAAACACCTGAGAGCCGTGCTGGAACGATTACGGGAACACAAGCTCTATGCAAAACTCAGTAAGTGCAGTTTTTGGCAGAAGAGCATTGGGTTTCTCGGCCACATTGTGTCCGGTGAGGGCGTCTCGGTGGATCCAGAGAAGATCAGGGCAATCAAGGATTGGCCTCGACCATGTAGTGCCACGGAGGTCAGAAGCTTCCTAGGGCTGGCAGGTTATTATAGAAAGTTTGTGAAAGGATTCGCAAGCTTGGCTCAGCCTATGACACGGTTGACCGGGAAGGACGTTAAGTTCACATGGTCTGAGGAGTGTGGGAAATGTTTTTCCGCGCTTAAGGACATGCTGACTAGCGCACCCATTCTGGTTCTTCCAGAGGCCGACCAACCCTATGTGGTTTATACGGACGCGTCCATAACAGGACTAGGTTGCGTATTAACCCAGCATGGGAAGGTCATCGCCTATGCGTCAAGGCAGTTGAGAAAACATGAGGGAAACCACCCCACCCATGACCTTGAAATGGCTGCGGTAGTGTTCGCCTTAAAGATTTGGCGATCATACTTGTATGGTGCCATGGTTCAGATACTTACGGACCATAAGTGTCTTAAGTATATATTCACCCAGCCTGAGTTAAACTTAAGGCAGAGAAGGTGGATGGAGTTTGTGGCTGATTACGATCTGGATATCACCTATCATCCGGGAAAGGTTAATCTGGTCGCAGATGCCTTGAGCCGAAGAAGGGCCGACGTATCAGCCGAAAGAGAAGCAGACGACCTGGACGGTATGGTTCGTGCCCTACGGTTGAACGCATCGACCAAAGAGTCTGAACCACTCGGATTAGAGGCGGTCAATCAGGCCGACCTGCTTACCCGAATTCGGTTGGCTCAAGGTCAGGACGAGAACCTAAACAAGGTTGCTCAGAATAATAGGACGGAGTACCAAACTGCAAAGGATGGTACCATCCTAGTAAACGGTCGGATCAGTGTTCCTAATGATAGAAGTCTAAAGGAAGAGATTATGAGAGAGGCTCATAAGTCCAGATTCTCAGTTCATCCTGGTGCGACCAAGATGTACCAGAACCTTAAGAAGTTCTATCATTGGATCCGTATGAAGGCAGATGTCGCGGAATGGGTGGCCAAGTGTTCCACTTGCCAACTCATCAAAGCAGAACATCAAGTGCCTAGTGGGTTAATGCAAAGCTTGCCTATTCCGGAATGGAAATGGGATAACATCACAATGGACTTTGTGACTGGGTTCCCTACCACGAGGAATAAGAAAGATGCGGTTTGGGTTGTGGTTGATCGCCTAACCAAATCAGCACACTTCCTGGCTATCAAAAAGTCGGATGGGGTAGATCAGATTGTACGTAAATACATTGATGAGATCGTCCGACTACATGGTGTGGCGGCAAGCATAGTTTCAGATAGGGATTCAAGGTTCACATCTTACTTCTGGAAGGCTTTCCAAAAGGCATTAATAACAAGAGTGAACATGAGTACAGCCTATCACCCACAGACAGATGGACAGTCTAAACGTACAATCCAGACATTGGAAGATATGTTGCGAGCATGTGTTCTAGACTGGGGTGATTCCTGGGAGAAACATCTACCTCTGGTAGAATTTTCTTACAACAATAGCTTCCATAGTAGTATTGGCATGTCGCCATACGAAGCTCTGTATGGGCGTCCATGCAGGACACCCTTATGCTGGACCCAAGTTGGGGAACGCAGCATGATTGGTCCAGAGATTGTCGAAGAGACAACCGAAAAGATCAAGTTCTTGAGGGATAAGATGAGACAGGCACAAGACCGCCGAAAGAACTATGCAGATCGAAGAAGGAAAGATCTCGAGTTCCAAGTAGGTGACTAGGTGTATCTCAAAATGATTACCTTCAAAGGACGGGTCCGGATTTCTTGAAGACGGAAGTTAGATCCGAGATACTTGGGGCCGTTCAAGGTCATTGAAAGGGTTGGGATGGTGGCCTACAAGTTGGACTTGCCGGCCAAGATGGACGCATTTCATAATGTGTTCCACGTCTCCCAACTTTGGAGATGTTTGACGGGCCAAGACATCGCTCTTCCTGCCATTCCAGACGATCTTGGTAAGAACCTAACCTTGGAAACGAGGCCAGTTTGAATCATAGATAGGATGGAAAAAGCAACAAGGAAGAAGATGGTCCAGATGGTCAAGGTCGTCTGGGACTGTAATGGTCAGGATATAATCACTTGGGAAACCAAAGCTAGAATGAAAGCAGAGTACCCAGAGTGGTTGGGTCAGTTTGCTTCCGAGGAAGCATTTGATTCGGATTCGAGGACGAATCCATCCCAAGGGGGCGAGACTTGTCACGCCCCCAATCCTGAATAGGATTGTCGGGACGGCCATGGTTCGAGGAAACGTGCAAGCCAGTCATAGGACATCAAGGCAAGCGTTCCATGGTCGAGAAAGAAGGTTAAGGACATAAGGAAACTTAGACTTAACCTTATACAAGCTAAGAGACAGCTAGGACAAGTAAGACGGTAACTGGACGAAGTGAACGAGTAGCTCAGACAGCTCAATGAAGCTAGGTTCAGTTCACTCCAGCTCAGTCCCTACTAAGTCATCTCCACTAGCTGGACTACTAGCTCACTCAGCTGAGGCAGCTGAGAGTCAGCTCATCTCAGCTAGACGGACTGTCCGGGCTTTAGGCCGATGGTCCAGGTCCGGATCAGTGGCGGGCTGTGAGGGCCGGCCATGAGGCCATGAGCTGTTGGGTCCTTGGGCAAGGCCGTGAGCTAAGTCCAGGAGGCTTGGGGCGTGGGTTGGGCTTGTGACCGACCCCAAACCCAATCAGAAAGGGCGAAGGGATGCAAGTGGCCGAAAGGGGACAACCCTTGGCCGATGGTGCCCATTCGCTAGCAAGTCATGCCTGTTCGTGGGGCAAGACTTACCCCCTCGTTTTCTATAAATATGGGGGCTCTCTGGTCGATTTCATTATCCAAATCCAGAGTAAAATACTCAGAGAAAACGTAGAGAGAAAGAAAGAGAGAAAGAGAGAATTCCGGCCAAGAGAAAGGCCGATTGTGGTGGTGTTGTGTTCCGGCGACTCTGATCGTTTGAGAAATAACTCCGGTCAAGAATGGGAGATCAAGACAAGGAGAAGAGCATGGAGAACCCAGACGTGGTTCACAAGGTATGTGATGGGCCGTGGCTCCATCAGACCGAACGGACGGTCCATGCGACCGCACCGCGGCTCTGCTCGGTTCCTAAGTCCCATCCGGCTCTCCTTATCTGTTTCAATTCGTTTCTCTTCTCTTCTCTCTGGTTAAACACGAAAGGTTGTGTTGGTTGAGTCCAAGGGACACGTTCCTATGCTTTGGCCGAACATAACCAAACCGCTAGCCTAGACACGGGTCGGTTAGAGGGATGCTCCGATCGCACCAAGACTGGGCCGTTAGGACGAACGGTTGGGAATGACCCAAAGGGCACGAGTTATCAAGAGTCGTGAGTGTCCAAGAGGCACGAATGGCCAAAGGGTACATGTTCCAAACGGTGTCTTTCGGGACAGGTTAGGACCAATCCTTATGGATCAGTCTATGGCTTGTCTAGTTAAGACAAGTTCACGGTTTGTCTAAGCCAAGGTAGAGTCGCAAGGTCTGACCGGTTGCTAAGCCTTCCGGATTAGGCTTGAGGTTACTCGGCCGATTGGATCCAGGCCTAAGGCCGGATCAGGTAAGGGAGTCTGTTGGGCCATTCAGCCGGACTCCATTGGCCGGTCGTACCTAGATTCTATCCGGTTAGACGGATTGGTCTTTGGGGACGATCCGGATCTGTTCGTGTGTTCTGTTTATCTATTCTGGACTATCTATCTGATTCTAAGTCAAGGGGTGGTTGGTTGAATGACTTAGGATACGGTAGGTAGGTTCATACGTTTGTGATTCTGTTGACTGAGGTTTATCTAAGTTCTAGGAACCAAGCCAAGCAATGTAGAATCAATCCGTTCTATTCTCGGTTATGATTAATGCTTATCTGGTTGTGGTTTCAGGAAATAAGGATGGTTCTGGTCAAGCCAAGGAGCCGTGAAGGCTCGGTCAGTGAGAGGCTGTGTAACGTGTGGTTAGATGATGCTAGGGATGAACTAGTGATTGTCTATGAGACTGTTAAGAAGTTGTGTATTGAATCTCATGTTTCTAAGTAATACAAAGCTTATACATTGTTATTCCGCTGTGCAATCTATTCCTTTGTTTATGAACCTCATATTCGAATATGACTTAGTAAAGAAAAGACTTAGAATGAATCAGACAAGCAAAGAAATTAATAAGTAAGCATTCGTATTCAGTTGGGTCGAGAGACCAGGAACGGGTCTTACACGTCCTGTGTGTGGTGACGGACACCCACAGATGTCCTGTGTGTACTGAACAGACAGTCCACGGGAAGGGCCAGCGTGCTGAGTCCAAGGACCAATGTGCTGATATGTGTACTGATGGACAGCCACGGATGTCCTGCGTGTGCTGACGGACACACACGGACACACACACGGACAGCCACGGACGTCCTGTGTGGGCTGACGGACACACAAGGATGTCCTGTCTGTGCTAACAGACACCCACGGACGTCCTGTGTGTGCTGACGGACACACACGGACACACACAGACACGCACGGACACAAACGGACAGCCACGGACGTCCTGTGTGTGCTGATGGACAGTCACAGACAGCCACGGACGTCCTGTGTGTACTGGCGGACACCCACGGACATCCTGTGTGTACAGAGCAGACAGCCCACATGGGCCAAAATCACCCAAAAAATCCCCGGGAAGGGCCAGCGTGCTGAGTCCAAGGACCAACGTACTGATATGTGTACTGATGAACAGCCACGGACGTCCTGTGTGTGCTGACGGACTCACACAGACAGACACGGACAGCCACAGACGTCCTGTGTGTGCTGGCGGACACCCACGGACGTCCTTTGTGTACTGAACAGACAGCACATGTGGGCCAAAATCACTCGAACAGTCCACGGGAAGGGTCAGCGTGCTGAGTCCAAGGACCAACGCGCTGATATGTGTACAGATGGACAGCCACGGACATCCTAAGTGTGCTGACGGACACACAAAGACAGCCACAGACGTCCTGTATTTGCTGATAGACACACACGGGCACACACAGACAGCCACGGACGTCCTGTGTGTGCTGACAGACAGCCACGGACAGCCACAGACTTCCTGTGTGTGCTGCCGGACACCCACGGACGTCCTATGTGTACTGAACAGACAGCCCACGTGGGCCAAAATCACTCAAAACAGTCCACGTGAAGGGCCAGCGTGCTGAGTCCAAGGACCAACGTGCTGATATGTGTACTGATGGACAGACACGGACGTCCTCTGTGTGCTGACAGATACAGACGGACACAGACAGACAGACATGGACAGCCACAGACGTCCTGTGTGTGCTGGTGGACACCTACGGACGTCCTTTGTTTACTGAACAGACAGCCCATGTGGGCCAAAATCACCCGAACAGTCCGCGGGAAGGGTCAGCATGCTGAGTCCAAGGACCAACGCGCTGATATGTGTACTGATGGACAACCACGGACATCCTGTGTGTGCTGACGGACACACATGGACACAAACGGACAGCCACGGACGTCATGTATGTGCTGACGGACACACACAGACACACACGGACACACACGGACAGCCATGGACGTCCTATGTGTGCTGACGGACAGCCACAGACAGCCACAGGCGTCTTGTGTGTGCTGGCGGACACCCACGGACGTCATGTGTGTATTGACCAGACAGCCCATGTGGGCCAAAATCACCCAAACAATCCACGGGAAGGGCCAGCGTGCTGAGTCCAAGGACCAATGTGCTGATATGTGTACTGATGGACAGCCACGGACGTCCTGTGTGTGCTGACGGACACAGACGGACACACACGGACAGCCACGGACGTCCTGTGTTTGCTGGCGGACACCCACGGATGTCCTGTGTGTACTGAACAGACAGCCCACGTGGACCAAAATCACCCAAACAGTCGACAGGAAGGGCCAGTGTGCTGAGTCCAAGGACCAATGTGCTGATTTGTGTACTGATGGATAGCCACGGACGTCATGTGTGTGCTGACGGACACACACAAACACACACGGACAGCCACGGACGTCCTGTGTGGGCTGACGGACACACATGGATGTCATGTCTGTGCTAACAGACACCCACAGACATCCTGTGTGTGCTGACGGACAAACACGGACACACACGGACAGCCACGGATGTCCTGTGTGTGCTGATGGACAGCCACAGACAGCCACGCACGTCCTGCGTGTCCTGGCGGACACCCACGGACGTCCTGTGTGTACTGAGCTGACAGCCCACGTGGGCCAAAATAACCCAAACAATCCACGTGAAGGGCCAGCGTGCTGAGTCCAAGGACCAACGTGCTGATATGTGTACTGATGGACAGCCACAGACGTCCTCTGTGTGCTGACGGATACAGACGGACACAGACAGACAGACATGGACAGCCACGGACGTCATGTGTGTGCTGGCGGACACCCACGGATGTCCTTTGTGTACTGAACAGACAGCCCACGTGGGCCAAAATCACTCGAACAGTCCACGGGAAGGGTCAACGTGCTGAGTCCAAGGACCAACGCGCTGATATGTGTACTGATGGACAGCCACGGACATCCTGTGTGTGCTGACGGACACACATGGACACACACGGACAGCCACGGACGTCCTGTATTTGCTGACGGACACACACAGACACACACGGACACACACGGACAGCCACGGACGTCCTGTGTGTGCTAACGTACAGCCACGGACAGCCACGAACAGCCACAGACGTCCTGTGTGTTCTGGCGGACACCCACGGACGTCCTGTGTGTACTGAACAGACAGCCCATGTGGGCCAAAATCACCCAAAGAGTCCACGGGAAGGGCCAGCGTGCTGAGCCCCAAGGACTTACGTGCTGATATGTGTACTGATAGACAGCCACGGATGTCCTGTGTGTGCTGACGGACACACACGGATGTCCTATGTCTGCTGACGGACACACACGGACAGCCACATACGTCCTGTGTGTGTTGACGGACAGCCAATGACCTTCCCATGTTGAGTCAACACGCAAGGGAGTCCAGTGTTGGACGCATCCGTGTAGACCACATAAGGTTGGTCTACCTCCGGAAGAACCAGGACAGGCGCGCTAGTCAGCATATCCTTAAGTGCGGAGAAACATCTCGTACACTCATCA
>NW_026014649.1:45000-60000 GCF_020379485.1 Brassica napus
TGGCTGAATGACTAAGTACCTTGGGGAGTTGTTTTATGTGTAAAGAAGCTGGATGCAGTATATGCAGCTGGCCATAGCTTGGACTTAGCTAGGTTTGAGTGTGACAGCTCGATCAGCTGGTTTACGAGTTCATTCAGCTAGAGCAGCTGGGCCGATGAGCTAACAAGGTCCGTGGATGTGGCTAAGGTATGATCTAGTAACTATTGCTTAGTTCTAGATAGAATGGACTAGGGGAATGGAACCTCAGATTCATATGACTTGATTCGGGTATATGATCAACCTTTGAGCTAGCTGGTAGTTGAGAGTACTAACCATTAGCTGAGGTGATTCGACCGGACGAGTATTAGATTGGTTATAGACCAATGGATGATGATATTTTTCCGCTGCATATGTGTTGTATTGATCTAAGCTATGGAATGACTAAGATAGTCTTAAGGTAAGATCTAAGTTAGCCCTCGACTATGGGCGATAATATAGATAAAGGGAGAAAAATTTAGAGGTTCAGTCAGTGTATGGACCGAGCGACGTGAGGCATCGACCGCGGCCTAGTCGGCCGGGATCGGGTCTTACAAGTTGGTATCAGAGCATGCTTGATCATGTTAAGGACAGTGCTCAAAGATGTTGAGTTCCAAACCGAAATTATTTCTGAAAACTGAGATGATTTGGAACCTTAGCTGTGGTGAGCCAAGAGAGAGTTGAGGTAAGACTGGGTTACATGCTTGTGAACGGGGGAGTTTCAACATGAGCCGGCTTAGCCAAGATGCACTCTCTAAGGGAAAGACCTTGAAAACAGAAAGGTTAGTTATCTAGTTATTTGGAAATAATAGACGGATTGGACGATCGACGCAGTGCAAGATCTTTGTATGGACGACCTGGACCAGGGAATTACATGGACCAGGGAGTGGCTTAGGTTGAAAGAAATGTGCAGCACTCTCTTGGAGGTTCGTGTTATCCCTTGGTAGCCGTTCAAAACAAGTGAGCATATGCGGTGTTCATATTGGTCTAAGGGAGACGCTACATGGCTAGTACATGAGTGGGCTTGTGATCAGATGGATCAGCTTGGACTCAGTGTAAGTCAAGGTAGGATTCCTTATGATTGAGTGAATGGAATGGATCAATTCCAAGAGGATCAATTCCAAGAGGAATTGGAAACACGATGTTAAGTATCTTAGTATGATGAGGATTGAGGTATACTATAAACACTTTTGTTAATGGTATGGGACGTTCAAAGATGTGTGATGCTTTGGAGAATGGTATGGGACGTTTTCCAAATATTTGATCAAACCGAGATCTTACTCATCTAAGTACTTAATGATCGGTGGTGTGGAAACACACATACTTTTCGATACTGGAGCTACACATAGTGTTGTGAGTCCAGGAATGGCCGGAGAGGGTTTGTTCCAGATGGGAACATGGGAGTGTCTTGTCATAGTGAATGCGGCCAGTTGGCAGGTGATGGATTCACTAGGGCTGGTTAGAGACATCCCGGTATTGATCACAGACAGGGTAATGCCTGCGGATCTGATTGTTGATCACAGACAGGGTAATGCCTGCGGATCTGATTGTTGATCACCGACAGGGTAATGCATGCGGATCTGATTGTTGTCTGCCTTGAGAATCACAAGGTGATATTAGGCATGGACTGGTTTCGACAGAATCGGGCCACCTTGGACTGTCATCAGGGTATGGTGCAGTTTGAGAGTGGGTGTGCACCCCTGATCAGGTTCCAAGGCTTGGAAAGAATCGGGCCACTCTGGACTGTCACAGAGAAAGGGTGCAGTTTGGGAGTGGGCGTGAACCCCTGATCCGGTTCCAAGGTATTTGTCCGACCTCTGGATGCTTAGTTATATCAGCAATCCAAGTGGAAAGGATGCTTGAGAAGGGTTGTGAGGCTTATTTGGCCACAATCGCCACTAAGGAAGTTGAAGGAGCTGGTGACCCGGACGGGATTCCGCTGGTCAGAGAGTTCGAGGACGTGTTTCGGGCGCTATAGGGCATTCCCCCTGATAGGGCTGACCCGTTCATAGCAGAACTAGAACCAGGGACGGCCCCAATGTCCAAAAGTCCTTATCGTATTGCTTCTGCCAAGATGGTCGAGCTGATGTCGATCAAGTCCAGTGAGGGATGTGGATCCCAGCACAACCAAGTCGGAGATTGACCTAAGGTTGGAATAAGAATGATCAAGTCCAGTAAGGGACAAGGATCACATGACGACCAATTTGGAGATAGGCCTATGGTCGGGTTGAAAACGGTTTGAGTCCCTGAGTTGCCCAGGACCAGAATATAATCGAGTCCATGAAAGGACCAGGATCGGATTATGACAAAGTCCAGTAATGGACAGAGTCAAAATGAGGCGGTTTAGTCTACAATGGACAAAGATCCGAAAAAAAATGAAGTCTAGAGTAGACGACATTCTAAAAAGAGATATGGAATTGGTGTGTACAAGGACATCAACCTGGAGAGTTGGGTCAGTGACACAAGACATGTCCTTGTATGGGTGCTTGATGGACCACTTGATAAGATTTTGGATTAAATCTCTATCAAGTGGGGGAGACTTGTATATATGATGATCAAGGCGTGATCAATGAAAAGGAACATAGAGGGAAATGTAATGAATTGGTTAGGAAGAACCAATCGAGCATGCTCCATGTTCCCAATGCAAAGAATTCTGTTGGAATCTTTTGTCTTCAGACAGGACGGCAACACCACAGGATTCGAGGACGAATCCATCCTAAGTGGGGGAGACTTGTCATGTCCCCGTTCCTGGAACTTGAAATGGGACATAGACGTTTCAACAGAAACGAGACTGCTTTGGTTCAGATCATGGGAATTGATCGTGAACAAGCAGTGACCAGGATGGATCATGAGGAAACTAAGTCTAGGTTTGGAAATAGAACAAGGGTCTTAGTAAGATTGAATTAGAGGAAGAGAACAAGCTGGACGACTGATGAGGCAGCTGGACGATGCGAGAATGAAGCTCGGTCAGCTGGGCAAAGCTCGGACAAGCTCGGTGTAGCTCACTGAAGTGTAGGTCAGCTCCAGCAGCTAGACTACTAGCTCAGTCAGCTGGGACAGCTGGGGATCAGCTCAACTCAGCTAGATGTACTGTTGGAAGCTCAGACCAGTGTGTCAGTTCTGGGCAGCTGGGACAGCTGGGGATCAGCTCAACTCAGCTAGATGGAGTGTTGGAACCTTAGACCAGTGTGTCAGTTCTGGGCGGTTACCGGGCCGGTTGGTTGGCCAAGGATGGCTATGGGCCGGTGGGTTCTTGTGGTTAGGCCATGGGCATGGGTAATCCGTGTGGCCTTGCTTTGGACATGTCCAGGACTGGTTTGACAGTTCCAGGGCGTCCGGTAACTGCCATAGGCGAAAGGGTGCAATCTGTACCATTGATTAAATCAATGGACATAAATGAAACCGAAGGGATGCAATGGTTAGAAAGTAACCACCCCTTCTCCTATATAAGGAGCGCAAGTCTGTTCCTTTGCAGGCACGCCAGGGCTTCATCCTACATCCTGAAACATAAAGAAAACCAGAGAAAAACAGAGAGATGGTCGGATTCAAGAATCCAATACCAAGAGGCATTCAATGGCATCAAAGAGGCAGTTTTGGAGGGCAATCAAGAGGGGAGTTGAGAACGCCCCTCTGGTGAGTTTTGATTATTGTTTGCCACGCCAGGGCTTCCTCTACATTCATACATCACACGAAAATAGCCTGGAGAGAAGATAGGAGGCCGGAACCCACTTCCAATGGTTGAGGCAGCCTTGAAGGCAGATGTGTGTAGAAAGGCAGTTCCATGGCCATTGAAGGGGGAAGTGATGCATGATCCTGTGAAGGTGTATGATAATGGATGATCACGTCCTAGGCTTCTTCTACAGCCTGGGGACACACGCAAATGGTTAGGGGAGAAGGGAGGAAGCCGGACTCCCCTCTTAGAGGCCAAGATAGCCTTGATGGTTGATGCAGTGTAGAAAGTAGTTTCATAGGAGTTCCATGGAAGGGATGATGGGTGCGACCCTTGAATGGATCTTATCAATACTGGAAGTATGTGATAAGGATTGACAGAGGCGTGCACTGGAGGAGCATGGCCTAACACAATAAGAGGAGGTACATGATCTAATCAGATCATGTAAAAGGTAACCGATTTTATAATTACTTTCAAGTTATGGTTCTGTCTCTTGTGGTGCGGTTAGGGCCAAGTATCGCACGCCCCTTTAAGACTATCAATTGTGATGTAAACTAGGTTTGCATGGTGTAGTCTGTTGGATCAGACTTGATGGCACTTAGCCATGGCATTGGCCGGTTCAGGAATAATATCCATGGCCTTAGCCGGGCTGTTCTTGATCGAGATATATATATGTTCTGGATCGGTTCTTTGGAATCTGATTATGGTAATCTCTTAGTTATGAATTTTCATGAGTTTTCATGAATCTTAATCAGTTTTTAGGAAGTGATTTGATGATGCCCACTTTGGGCCGGTTTGGATGATCTTGGACGAGATCTCTAGGATCAAGGCCGGTTCTGCAAATTCTGATTATGGCATTCTCTTAGTTGGGAATTAAAATAAATTTACATGAATTTTATTTTGATTTTGGATCACATTTGAAATCGGCGAGATTTGGGTTTAGTGAGAAATTGATCGATTAGTTATGGAACAAGCCATGCAATGATAGATCCTTGTGTTAGGTTATCGGATTATATACTTGTGTATTGTGAAATGTTTGTCACTTATTATTGATCATAAGGAATGTTAGTTATCAACCTTGGGTTGGTAAGCTATGTGCAAAGCAATGGCTAAGAGCCATAAAGACGAGTCTAGCTAGTACTTGGTGGCGTGGACCATAAGTACTGAGCTTGGGTGTTATTATTCAAGGAAGGCCGTATATGATGTGATCATGGGTAAGGATGGACGACCTAATCCATAGATGATGGGTCAAGGTGTCGGATCTGACTGATCAAAGGATGCACCAGTTGTAAGAGCAGTAGTGATCGGCTTCGTTGGGACATGGTTCTGGGTCATGTGGGGTGGTTGGTTGATTGACTTAGGATCTGATGGGCATTGATAGTACATGAGATGGACTTGGTTGCATAAGCTGATAAGCTAAAGGATGTTGAATGAAGCATGAGCCGGGAAGGGCCCAATGCATGTCCTTAGCTGTTTGAAGACTTCTCAAGGGTTACTTTAGTCAGTGGGGATGGTTGGCTGAATGACTAAGTACCTAGGGGAGTTGTTTTATTAGTAAAGAAGCTGTATGCAGTATATGGCAGCTGGCCATAGCTTGGACTTAGCTCAGTTCGAGTGTGACAGCTCGATCAGCTGATTTACGAGTTCATTCAGCTAGAGCAGCTGGGCCGATGAGCTAACAAGCTCCGTGGATATGGCTAAGGTATGATCTAGTAACTCTTGCTTAGTTCTAGATAGAATGGACTAGGGGAATGGAACCTCAGATTCATATTACTTGATTCGGGTATAGGATCAACCTTTGAACTAGCTGGTAGTTGAGAGTACTAACCATTAGCTGAGGTGATTCGACCGGACGAGTATTAGATTGGTTATAGACCAATGGATGATGATATTTTTCCGCTGCATATGTGTTGTATTGATCTAAGCTATGGAATGACTAAGATAGTCTTAAGCTAAGATCTAAGTTAGCCCTCGCCTATGGGCGATAATATAGATAAAGGGCGAAAAATTTAGAGGTTCGGTCAGTGTATGGACCGAGCGACATGAGGAATCGACCGCGGCCTAGTCGGCCGGGATCGGGTCTTACAAGTCTGGTGCCAGCAGCCGCGGTAATTCCAGCTCCAATAGCGTATATTTAAGTTGTTGCAGTTAAAAAGCTCGTAGTTGATGCTTAGGATGGGTCGCCCGGTCCGCCTTCGGTGAGCACCGGTCGGGTTGTCTCTTCTGTCGGCGATATGCTCCTGGCCTTAACTGGCCGGGTTGTGCCTCCGGTGCTATTACTTTGAAGAAATTAGAGTGGTCACAGAAAGCCTACGCTCTGTATACATTACCATGGGATAACATCATAGGATTTTGATCCTATTGTGTTGGCCTTCGGGATCGGAGTAATGATTAACAGGGACAGTCAGTGTGACACTCCCGATCGTAGATGACCGGAAATGACACGGTCGATGTTCCTCGATGGTCAATCCGAGGTTCTCAGAATACTTCCGATCGCCTTAGACCAACAACCAAAGAAAACCAACGCTCCTATCGGATATAACTCTAGGCCTTTCAACCCGACAAGCAATACCCGATAGGTAGTTTGTTCGGACAAGGACTAATATCATATGGAACCTCTACTTAAAAAAAACATTCTTTATATATCAATCAAAAGCATCTTACAAAATTTGTTATGAATTAACCTCGAGGTTTTCGGTCAATAAATCTTATAAATAAGAAATATCAAAATGCCTTTGCAAGGATAATAAAACTACCGCTGGCTAATGATGTTCCTTCTTGTCCTAGTGTAAGGTCTCCTGCCGATTGGTTAACTGCGCTTCACAAATGAGTCATGAGTAACTAGTTTAATCAGTGAGCCTAGTCCCTCACCCTAACATATATTAATAATATATCAAGCAATCAAGTCCATTTGTATGCAGTGGAAATATATTCCATAACTAATAAGAATGCATATATAAGGCCCATCATTCCATCAATGTGAATCTTATCTTAAACATCATCTCCACGACACCCGCCATTCACTCATACTTATAATTTACATATACTAAACCCGGAAAACCACCAAGCCTAACCGAGCCTAGCAGGGAAATAAGTATAACCATCATCTCCATTAGATATTCCAAGATCGAACATCTAACGCTGCATGCAGTTACACGGCCTCCAGGGTGCGACCCCATCATCGTGTCTTCGTAACCTTGTTCCGTATCGCAGGAAAAATTCACGGTAATGCGGGAACTTTCGGGAGAGTGAGTATACAATAAGACTTCACATGATTTATACTTATATATTTAATATTATACATAGAGGTTTGGAATAAACCTCTATGATCATTTATAAATATTTATTAATTGTTTACACTAAGTAAACAACACCTCACCAATTCAATATTTTATCAAGAGACAAAGCCTATCAATCATCTACATTTTCAATCATGCAACACTAATTATAACTCTTTAATCATATATCTAGACTCACCTTTAAATCCATGAGATTGGCTAAGGAAGACTATACTCGAGCTCAAGCTAATCACACTCGACTTCTGGAATATTCTCGATTAAAACCACCACAAGGATCCGGCTGATCCGAACACTATCCTTGACCATCTGTACCAATAACAGAACGGTTGGAAAAAAGGTTAATCAGTTCGGTTCAACCCAACAGTTAAGATTCAGGACAACTACAAAGGCAAGTTCAAGGCAGCTTCAGTTCGGTTCAAACATAAATCGTTTCAGTTAAGTTGTCTAGATGCTAGGGGACCATGAACTGAACTAATATAAATCCACACAAGGGATTAAGAAATTTATCCAGAGAGGAAGAACAACAACTCATCCAGCTGGTTACAATCTAAACTGATCTGGATCAAAAGGCAAAACAGTTTACCGGTTCAAATCAAACACTGTCTGAACTCAACTGATACTCCAACTTAAGATGAAGCCACGCCAAACCTGATCAGTACCACATCAAGAAAAGGTCGGACTCAATCACAACAAAGCTGAATCGCAGTCAATCCAACAGAAATACTCACATAAAACTGATCCACACAACAACTTACATCATTACCGATTAAAATCAAAGGGTGAAAACATGGGTGATTTTCAACTTCAGGACACCAAATCTCCAACTCTTTACCACACAAATACTTACTGATTAAAGTCACAAGATGGTGAGAAAGGGTCGTCCAAGCTCACTTCTCTTCCCTGATTTTTTTCTAAATTTTTCAACCAATTTTTCGAACAGATTTTTCTCTCTTCTTTCTCTCTTTCTCTCTGAACTTTTCTCTGGTTTTCTATATGTTTTAGGACATCCAGAGGAGAGAATAGGGTATTTTATATCATAAGGAGTTGCTTCAGATGAGGGTTTTCTCCCACAAAAAACAAAGATGAGGTTAGACAGCTGGTGACATGCTTCAGCACACCAAGCAGCACAAGCAGCTGAACATTTCCCTTCCATGAAGAAAGATACAAGCAGCTGAAGCAAACAGCTTTTGACCAGCATGTGACTTCTAATGAGCAAGCAGGTAAGCAAGTAGGTTCATCTCATGTGACCTAATTACTGAGGAACCAAGTAGGCTAGAAGGTGAAAGGCATGTGATTGTTCAGAAATAATTTAGGAGTTTTGTCGATATTTTTTGAACTGTTCTAAATATTTTTCATCATTCGAATCTCGTCCTGCTCTGAATAGACTCGCCCAGCCTTAATAAAAATCAACAATAATAATTTACACTCGACCAGAACAATCAAGAGATGGTTTTTCGACCAAAAGACAACCCCGTCGAGAGACTAATTCACCGTGTCGATTTTTATTTAAATTCCGATCGTTCAATCTTCAAACTGATCTTAAATAATTTTCTTGACCAAAATTCTATCTGCTCGTGAGGGTTATTACATTCTCCCCCCCCCCCCCCCTAAAAGAATTCGTCCCCGAATTTTGAAAACGTAGCTGTACACTCTTTACTGAACAGTCTCTAAAAGAGTTCTAGATATTAGCTCTGACCTTATCTTAATCTGCCCATATCAAAACAACTCATGGTCGATTCCTTGATTTCCCCCAACCGATCCTTTTTTTTCTGAGCAGCCACTTTCAAGATAACCAAATTCTTTACTCTGCACACTCTTGTGATCTGCGGTCTGCATACTTTTACTAACAATCTTGTCTTTGTAGACTATCACATCTCAACATTTTCTATCTGGCTTTCTCCCATAACAGCAACATGAAATTTGGAACGTTAGGTGATATGCCATACGTTAAAGTAACATCTCAAGTCTGGTGAATGTTAACTTGTTTAACCGTGCAACAATCAAACAAGAACATGCACGATCAATCACACCAACATGATTCGGACCAGGGGTGCTACTCTCAAATACGCAAACACCCATTCCAAGAACAATTTCACTTACTGTATTCTTTACACTTCTGATCTATCTGAGACCCTCTTCGTAATCTTCTAACTACTACTAGAACTCGGCAAGAACCACTTGTTGAGATCCCTAGGCTATTGCAGCGAATCCAGGTTCAACAAGAATACTGAACATGTTACTTTTAGATGTCAACCATCCTTTCAATGCCTTAACCACATCTTCATCTTTCTTGTTTATCAGTCTGTCTTCTACTCTGCACCTTTTCATCTTTTACTTTTTAAACAATCAAGTTACTAGAGTACACTTCTTCACCTTTTTCCCAAAAGGTTTTGAACTTGCCAGACTGATATGAGCGATGCTCAACCACTTGGTAGAGTACCATTGTAGGCCATTGGCGACTAGTCTTCATCCAAAAAAATTCTTTCCTCAATATCCTAATTGAGCTCGGTAACTAGATAGCCAATCTCATTCTAGATAGAAACATAGCACTCTAACGGAAGTACTATGGAATGGGGAAATTCATACCACAAATTTTAACTGGCAGCCAGTACTTCCAAGAATAAGAACGGGTACTTGAATTCAATAAAGTGAATCCTACTTACAACTATGACACTACTCAGGAACTACAACTACGTGTGGTTCTCGAATCAAACACAATATGGATGGAAAATTCCATCCATAGGCAAGGTCTCTTACGAAACCTTGATCACAATTCACATTTTTTTTAATTTCAATCATTCATAAAATTTTAAAAATTCACACAACACACAATGGGATAAGAAGCAAACCTGTGGTTGGACCTTTCAGGGGTTTTGACGGTCCAGGCAACTATAAAGTGTAGGCTCTACCCAAATAGCCTAACACTTGGATGTGGACTAACGGTAAGGAAAAGCGAACAAGTTCAACAAGTATTATCCTAGGTATAGGTAACATAGATCAGGTAACTTCATGAGGAAAGGTAACCTAAAATCCTAACTCTCCACAAGAACCACCAAAGCGCGAATGATGTAAACATTCCAGGATTTCCCACACTTTGACAATCACGACCATTCTGTCCTTGCTAGTCACAACCATAACGGCTCAAAGTCCTCAATCTTGATTTGATGAAATGTACAACCAAAATCAACCCCAACGACTAATTTAACTCACTGCTTGATACTGACCTTTAATCTGCACCGGTTGGAAAATAAACGGTCTGCATGACTTGGTTAACTTCTTCAGCAATAATAGCTTCTTTAACATTCACGTCATACTCTAACATCTCCTCGGAGCTTTGAAACTCCATGGTCTTTTATCTACTCCAAAATTCTTGGCTAAGTTCCCAAAGATTTTCCGTATGATCGTTGGCTCATTCTTCAAACCATAATCGATGAATCCAATTCACTCGACCACGTATCTCAATGCTGAAATTGTTGTATATGATTAACTCGACCTGAACCACCTTGTGTAGAAAATACTACTTCTTGAACTCTTGAAATCTGTCCAACTCGATCTCAACTCTCTGATGTAATTCTTGACTCTCGACCAACAACTCCTCGCATTCATCTTCAAATAGCTAGCTGCAAAATCCTTCTTGTAATTTTCTGAACAACAGCCACGTCAATATTATGCTCTGAGTGTTGCACCCCAAATCTACCTCAAGCCAAAGTATACCTCAAACGGTTTAGTCCTTCTTAAGTATCTTGTGGTCCCAACTTCTTCTTCTTTGCATCGTATGCTTCATGATACTTTGTTATAAACAGAATGCTTCTGGGGCTTCCATTATCTTATAATACAATCAAACCATCTCTTCCTCTAATGCTAAGCTTGAAACAAATGCTGAGAAATCATGCTTGTATGGCTCTGGTGCTTATACATCTTAGCATGAGTTGGTTACACTTGAGAAACTGGAATAATAAGTGCATCTATGTGATCAAGTGTTGTCGAATCGCTCTGAACCGGATCACAAACATCACCCACCTTGACTCGATAACACACGAGTCCAGAGATGTATTCAATGTATCAACTTTATCCCATATATCTCTCTAAGGAATTGGCATCCCCCACCAGAATTTAAAAGAACGGAAGAAGGCATGAGGTTACTGATTCCTAACAGGACGGCAGTGAACCCCACCATGAGGGTAGCAAACTGGAGCCTGATGATTGTAAAATCGGTAAGTACGGTCCACCCGTTCAAGCTTGTCTCGGTGCTTCTGCTATGAAAAATCACTGTTAGGTAACTACCCACGACTATCTATCCTAAAATGAAGGAACCAGCCAGCATATCCTAGTTATCCTTGCGACTCATTTTGACTCAAATAACATTTGAAACAAGTCCAATTCTAGCATCTTATAACCATGCTCTGATACCACCTTTGTGACACCCCCGATCGTAGATGACCGGAAATGACACGGTCGATGTTCCTCGATGGTCGATCTGAGGTTCTCAGAATACTTCCGATCACCTTAGACCAACAACCAAAGAACACCAACGCTCCTATCGGATATAACCTAGGCTTTTCAACCCAACAAACAATACCCGATAGTTAGTTTGTTCGGACAAGGACTAATATCATATGGAACCTGTACTTTAAAAAACATTCTTTATATATCAATCAAAAGCATCTTACAAAATTTGTTATAAATTAACCTCGAGGTTTTCGGTCAATAAATATTATAAATAAGAAATATCAAAACGCCTTTGCAAGGATAATAAAACTACCGCTGGTTAATGATGTTCCTTCGTGTCCTAGAGTAAGGTCTCCCGCCTATTGGTTACCTGCTTCACAAATGAGTCATGAGTAACTAGTTTACTCAGTGAGCCTAGTCCCTCACCCTAACTCATACTTATAATATAGATATACTAAACCCGGAAAACCACATAGGCTAACAGAGCCTAGCGGGGAAATAAATATAACCATCAACTCTATTAGATATTCCAAGATCAAACATCTAACGCTGCATGCAGTTACACGGCCTCCAGGGTGCGACCCCATCATCGTGTCTTCGTAACCTTGTTCTGTATCGCAGGAACAATTCACGGTAATGCGGGAACTTTCGGGAGAGTGAGTATACAATAAGACTTCACATGATTTATACTTATATATTTAATATTATACATATGTATTAGTACTTGAGAACAAGTACTAAGGTTTGGAATAAACCTCTATGATCATTCATAAATATTTATTAATTGCTTACACTAAGTTAAACACCTCACCAATTCAATATTTGATCAAGAGACAAAGCCTATCAATCATCTACATTTTCAATCATGCAACACTAATTTATAAATCCTTAATCATCTATCTAGACTCAGCTTTAAATCCATGTGATTGGCTAAGGAAGACTATACTCGAGCTCAAGCTAATCACACTCGACTTCTGGAATATTCTCGAGTGAAAACCACCACAAGGATCCGGCTGATCCGAACACTATCCTTGACCATCTGTACCAATAACAGAACGGTTGGAAAAAAGGGTTAATCAGTCCGGTTCAAGATTCAGGACAGCTACAAAGGCAAGTTCAAGGCAGCTTCAGTTCGGTTCAAACATAAATCGTTTCAGTTAAGTTATCTAGATGCTAGGAGACCATGAACTGAACTAATATAAATCCACACAAGGGATTAAGAAATTAATCCGGAGAGGAAGAACAACAACTCAGCCAGCTAGTTACAATCTAAACTGATCTGGATCAAAAGGCAAAACAGTTTACCGGTTCAAATCAAACACTGTCTGAACTCAACTGATACTCCACCTTAAGATGAAGCCACGCCAAACCTGATCAGTACCACATCAAGGAAACGTCGGACTCAATCAGAACAAAGCAGAATTGCAGTCAATCCAACAGAAATGCTCACATAAAACTGATCCACACAACAACTTACATCTTTACCGATTAAAATAAAAGGCTGAAGAACATGGGTGATTCTCAACTTCAGGACACAAAATCTCCAACTCTTTACCACACAAATACTCACTGATTAAAGTCACAAGATGGTGAGAAAGGGTCGTCCAAGCTCACTACTCTTCCCTGATTCTTTTCTAAATTTTTCAACCAATTTTTCTAACAGTCAATCCAACAGAAATGCTCACATAAAACTGATCCACACAACAACTTACATCTTTACCGATTAAAATAAAAGGCTGAAGAACATGGGTGATTCTCAACTTCAGGACACAAAATCTCCAACTCTTTACCACACAAATACTCACTGATTAAAGTCACAAGATGGTGAGAAAGGGTCGTCCAAGCTCACTACTCTTCCCTGATTTTTTTCTAAATTTTTCAACCAATTTTTCTAACAGATTTTTCTCTCTTCTTTCTCTTTTTCTCTCTAAACTTTTCTCTGGTTTTCTATATGTTTTAGGACGTCCAGAGAAGAGAAGAGGGTATTTTATATCATAAGGAGTTGCTTCAGATGAGGGTTTGCTCCCACAAAAGACAAAGATGAGGTTAAACAGCTGGTGACATGCTTCAGCACACCAAGCAGCACAAGCAGCTGAACATTTCCCTTCCATGAAAAAAGATACAAACAGCTGAACATTTCCCTTCCATGAAAAAGATACAAAAAGAGGGTATTTTATATCATAGGTGCATGTCATGTGATCTAATTACTAAGGAAGCAAGTAGGCTAGAAGGTGCAAGGCATGTGATTGATCAGAGATAATGTTAAGAGTTTTGTCGATATTTTTCGAACTGTTTCGACTAAATACTTTTCATCATTCGAATCTCGTCCTGCTCTAAATAAACTCGCCCAGCCTGAATAAAAATCGACAATAATAATTAACACTCGACCAGAACCATCAAGAGATGGTTTTTCGACCAAAAGACAGCCCCGTCGAGAGATTAATTCACCGTGTCGATTTTTATTTAAATTCTGATCGATCAATCTTCAAACTGATCTTAAAGAATTTTCTTGACCAAAATTCTATCTGCTCGTGAGGGTTATTACAGTCGGGGGCATTCGTATTTCATAGTCAGAGGTGAAATTCTTGGATTTATGAAAGACGAACAACTGCGAAAGCATTTGCCAAGGATGTTTTCATTAATCAAGAACGAAAGTTGGGGGCTCAAAGATGATCAGATACCGACCAGGGATCAACGGATGTTGCTTTTAGGACTCCGCTGGCACCTTATGAGAAATCAAAGTTTTTGGGTTCCGGGAGGAGTATGGTCGCAAGGCTGAAACTTAAAGGAATTGACGGAAGCGCACCACCAGGAGTGGAGCCTGCGGCTTAATTTGACTCAACACGGGGAAACTTACCAGGTCCAGACATAGTAAGGATTGACAGACTGAGAGCTCTTTTTTGATTCTATGGGTGGTGGTGCATGGCCGTTCTTAGTTGGTGGAGCGATTTGTCTGGTTAATTCTGTTAACGGATGAGACCTCAGCCTGCTAACTAGCTACGTGGAGGCATCCCTTCACGGCCGGCTTCTTAGAGGGACTATGGCCGTTTAGGCCAAGGAAGTTTGAGGCAATAACAGGTCTGTGATGCCCTTAGATGTTCAACGAGTTCACACCTTGGCCGACAGGCCCGGGTAATCTTTGAAATTTCATCGTGATGGGGATAGATCATTGCAATTGTTGGTCTTCAACGAGGAATTCCTAGTAAGCGCGAGTCATCAGCTCTTGTTGACTACTTACGTCCCTGCCCTTTGTACACACCGCCCATCGCTCCTACAGATTGAATGATCCGGTGAAGTGTTCGGATCGCTGAGACGTGGGTGGTTTGCCATCTGCGACGTCGCGAGAAGTCCACTAAACCTTATCATTTAGAGGAAGGAGAAGTTGTAACAAGGTTTCCGTAGGTGAACCTGCAGAAGGATCATTGTCGTACCCTGGAAACAGAACGACCTGAGGACGATAAAACATCACTCTCGGTAGGCCAGATTCTTACTGGCCTGCCAATTCTGTGGTTATGCGTTCATCCATTCCCAAGACTTCAGTTTTGGTTGGATCGTACGCATAGCTTC
>NW_026014649.1:65000-172500 GCF_020379485.1 Brassica napus
GAATTAATCTCGACGGGGCTGTCTTTTGGTCGAAAAACCATCTCTTGATGGTTCTGGTTGAGGGTCAATTATTATTGTCGATTTTTATTCATGCTGGGCGAGTTTCTTCAGAGCAGGACAAGATTCGAATGATGAAAAATATTTAGTCGAAACAATCCGAAAAATATCGACAAAACTCTTAAAATTATTTCTGAACAGTCACATGCCGTGCACCTTCTAGCCTACTTGCTTCCTCAGTAATTAGGTCACATGACATGCACCTACTTGCTTACCTTCTTTCTCATTAGAAGTCACATGCTGGTCACAAGCTGTTTGCTTCAGCTGCTTGTATCTTTCTTCATGGAAAGGAAATGTTCAGCTGCTTATGCTGCTTGGTGTGCGTAAGCATGTCACCAGTTGTCTAACCTCAGCTTTGTCTTTTGTGGGAGTAAACCCTCATCTGAAGAAACTCCTTATGATATAAAATACCAGAGAAAAATTCAGAGAGAAAGAGAGAAATAAGAGAGAAAAATCTGTGAGAAAAATTCAGAAAAAAATCAGGAAAGAGAAGTGAGCTTGGACGACCCTTTCTTACCATATTGTGACTTTAATCAGTGTGTTATGGTGTGGTTAAGAGCTGAAGGTTTGGTTTCCAAGAGTTTAGAATCACCCAAGTTCTTTAGCCTTGGATTTTATCGGTAAGAACATATGGGTTTGATGAGATCAGTTTTGCTTGAGCTTCAGTTATTGTTAGGTAACCAAAACGATTTGTTCTGTTTCTGATCTTGAACCTATCATGGGTATCTTGTCCTGATCAGGTTAGATGTGTGTTCAGATTAAAGTTTATATCAACCAAGTTCATCTTTAAGCTTGAGGAAATCGGTAAGCCATAGCTACTAGTTCAGAGAAGTTTTGTTTGGAACAAGTGAACTGATTTGTTAAACTTCCTGTCCAGATTAGTTTTTAAAACTGTATTCGGATTGATCTTGGTTCAGTTATGTCTCTTAGATATTTTTTTAAAGGCTTAACTGAACTGAATTATCCTTCAACCGAACTGAACTGCTTTGAACTAAGCTGAGTAGAGTTTCTGTTGGAATCAACCTGACTGATCTGGTATCCACACATTCTGTATCAGGAGTGAAATGGAGTGTTATTAGTTGAGCTCGAGTCTAGTCTTCCCTAGCCAATCTCATGGAATCAAAGGTGAGTCTAGATAGATGATTTATGAGTAGTGAATGAATATTTCTGACTGAACGTACTGATTGTAGATGATTGATAGGCTTTGTCTCTTGATCAATATTGAATTGGTAAGGTGTTTACTTAGTATAAACACTTATTAAATATTTATGAATGATCATAGATGTTTATTCCAAACCTTAGTACTTGTTCTCAAGTACTAATACATATGTATAGTATTAAATATAATTAAGTATGGAAGTATTAATCATGTGAAGTCTTATTATAAACCTGTCTTCCAAAATATTCCCGTATGAATGATGATTACCGTGAATTGGTCCTGCGATATGGAACAAGGTCACGAAGACACGATGATGGGGTCGCACCCTGGAGGCCGTGTAACTGCATGCAGCGTTAGATGTTCAATTTTTGAATATCTGATGGCGATGATGGTGATGCTAACTGCTAGACTCGTTTAGCCTTTGTGGTTTCTTGGGTCTGGTTATATATTAATGTCCAGATATGGAATATATTTCCACTGCATACAAATGAAGTTGATTGCTTGAGATATTATTAATATATGTTGGGGTGCGGGACTAGGCTCACTGAGTAAACTAGTTACTCATGACTCATTTGTGATGCAGGTAACCAATAGGCGGGAGACCTTACTCTAGGACGAGAAGGAACATCATTAGCCAGCAGTAGTTTTATTATCGTTGCAAAGTTATTTTGATATATCTTATGTATAAGATTTGTTGACCGAAAACCTCGAGATTAATTTATAACAAATTTTGTAAGATGCTTTTGATTGATATATAAAGAATGGGTTCCATAGGATATTAGTCCTTGTCCGGACGAACTAACTATCGGGTATTGCTTTGTCGGGTTGAAAATCCTAGACTAATATCCGATAGGAGCGTTGGTGTTCTTTGGTTGTTGGTTTAAGGCGATCAGAAGTATTCTGAGAACTTCAGATCGACAATCGAGGAACATCGACCGTGTCATTTCCGGTCATCTACGATCGGGGGTGTCATAATGGGAGACCGAGAGCAGGCGAAGAACATGGAGAACCCTGACACGGTTCAGAAGGTACATGGTGGGCTATGGCCGCATCAGACCGAACGGACGGTCCTTGTGATCGCACTGCGGCTCTGGTCAGTTCATTAGACCTAACCGCTTTTCCTCTTCTTGTTTCTATCCGGTCATTTCTCTTCTTTCTGATTATACACGAAGGGTTGTGTTGGTTCAGTCCAAGGGACACGTCCCTAGACTTGGCCGGTCATAACCAAACCGCTAACCTAGATGCTGGTCGGTTAGAAGGTCGGTTCGAATAGCACCATAGACTGGGCGGTTGGGCTGAATGGTTGGTCATGTCCCAAGAGGCATGAGTGGCCAAAGGTCACGAGTTACCAAGGGTTGTGAGTTACCAAAGGTCACGAGTTCCAAAGGTTGTGAGTTGCCAAAGGATGTAAATAACCAAGGGTTACGAACATCAAGAGGTACGAGGACCAAGAGGTTCGAGGACCAAGAGGTACGAGGACCAAGAGGGGTGCATGTTCCAAACGGTGCCTGTTGAGACAGGTCGTGTCCGTTCCTTAAGAGATCAGACCATGTCTTGTCTGTTGGGACAAGTACACGGTTCGTCTAAGTCAGGGTAAGAGTCGCAAGGTCTGATCGGCCGTTTGGCCTAACCGGATTGGGCGTGAGGCTTACTCGGCCATTGGATCCAGCCCCAAGGCCGGATCAGGTAAGGAAGTCCGTTGGGCCATTCAGCCAGACTTCAACTAGGCCGGTCGCACCTCGATTCTATCCGGATGGACAGATTGGTCTTCGGGACGATCCAGACTGTTTCTGTGTTCTGTTTATCTATTCTTGACTGTCTATATGGTTCTAAGTCAAGGGGTGGTTGGTTGAATAACTTGGGATTTGGTAGGCAGGTTCATATCATTTTATAAGTATATTGTCCGAGGTTTATCTGTGTTCTAGGAACCAAGCCAAGTATTGTAGAATCGACCAGTTCTATTCTCGGTTATGATTAATGCTTATCTGGTTGTGGTTTCAGGAACTAAGGATGGTTCTGGTCAAGCCAAGGAGCCGTGAAGGCTCGGTCAGTGAGAGGCTGTGTAACGTGTGGTTAGATGATGCTAAGGATGAACTAGTGATTGTCATTGAAACGATTAAGAAGTTGTGCATTGGATCTCATGTTTCTAAGTAATACATTTTCTACACATTTATATTCTGATGTGTTATCTGTTCAATTGTTTTAGAACCTCAGATTCGAACATGACTTAGTAAAGGAAAGACTTAAAATGAATCAAACAAGCAAAGAAATTGATTAAGTAGCAAATGGGTCCAGTTTCGTCGAGAGGCCGGATTCGGGCGTTACAAGTTGGTATCAGAGCATGCTTGATTCTAGGATAGTTGGGTTATGTAGTCCACACACACGCAGCCACCTGATTCAATCTCACGGTGAGGTTTGATGGTCTCGGTTATGTTATGTATATGTTGTGCTAACAATGTCTGAATCCTTAGGCTGGGAGAAGCAAATCGGGAAAGACCCGAAAGAGTAAGAGAACGGCCGGGGACAGAATTAATCTGTCCGGGTTACCAACCGATCCGGCCGCGACTAACACCAGAGATGTGTTGCCTACTGATCAGGCCAATCTTACGGGAACGCAACCAGAAGGTCAGCAACATCAGGAAAGTGACGAGGAAGTAGAATCCTCGAACGCTAACCGTGATGGTGACCAGCGTGAGCAAAGGTCCAAGGGAACGGCCAATGTGCCTGCAGCACTGTCCCGAGAGGACTTGTTAGAGGCCATGAAAGTAATGGGTAACCAAGTGGCGGCTATGACTCAGCTGTTCACTCCACTAGTGAATTCATCAGTTGGTCAAGCTACACTTGTAGCTACGGCTACACCTATTACTATGGGTCGAGCTGGGGACGCGGTTGAGGTGATCAAGATCGATCCACCGGTAAGGTTGGAAAAGAAGGTTGACTATCTGAGTTTGCTTCAGCATCTATCCAGATTGGGTACGAAGCAATTCTCAGGTAGCACCGACCTGTTGTGGCAGATGAGTGGAGGAGTAGGCTGGTCCGAAACTTTCAATCAACTCGCTGTCCAGAAGATTACAGGCGAGACATTGCGGTTCACTTCCTGGAAGGGGACGCGCATAATTGGTGGGTTGCAGTGGACAAGCGCACCAATGGAAGTCTCACAAGTTTTGCGGACTTTGAAGTTGAATTCAACCGCAAATACTTTCCTGCCGGGGTTGGGATCATCTGGAAGATAAGTTTCTTGATTTGGTCCAAGGCCGCAGGACCGTACGGGAGTACGAAGAGGAGTTCAACTGACTTAGACGGTTCGTTGGAAGAGAGCTGGAGGACGAGTCAATCCAGGTCCGTAGGTTCATCCGAGGCCTAAGGCCGGAACTGAAGACCCACTGCTCGATCCGCACTTTCAACACCGTCGGAGAACTGGTGGAATGGATGGCTTTGTTAGAGTCTAACTTGGCTGAAGAAGCTAAGCTTAAGGCTAAGCCACAGTCTGGCTCATTGGGCAAGACTAATGATAAAAAGAGAAAATGGGACCAGGTGGACGGAGGGAAGACCTCTGGTGGCCGACCTGCGTGTTCCAAATGTGGATGGAACCATCCCGGTGAGTCCTGGAAGGCCAAGGGGGCTTGTGTTCGTTGTGGCAGCATGGACCATGTAGTTCAAAACTGTCCTCGACCGAATCCGTCTGGTAGAAGCGGCACAATGACTTGTTTCCATTGTGGCCAGCAAGGACATTTTCAATCGGAGTGTCCCAAGCTGCAAGGAAGTCAGGGGAAGGGCCGTGGAGACACATGCAAGGCGTTCCAAGGCAAACCAACCACAACACCGAGGGTGTATGACCTGTCACGAGACGACGGAGCTTCCGGATCTTTTGATTCGATCTCTGGAACCCTCATGATCGGTGGGGTAAAAACCCACGTGCTTTTCGAAACAGGGGCTACACATAGTTTTGTGAGTCCGGGACTGGTCGGAAAGGGTCTGTTCTGTCTGGATGGTGGTGATAATTTTGGGATAGTGAGGGCGGCCGGTGGGCAAACCATGAACTCACTAGGTCTCATATTGAATATCCGAGTACAGATCCAGGGAAAGGTCTACCCTGTGAATCTGGTCTGTGTCCACCTAAAGAATCAAGAAGTGAACTTAGGTATGGATTTGTTGGGAAAGTACCGACCCACTCTCGATTGCCATAAGGGTCGTGTGCAATTGGAGAATGGACTTCACCCGGTAGAGCACCAAGGTCTGTGTCAGGCTCAAGAGAAAGTAGTGGTTTCAGCAGTTCGAGCGTTTTGGATGCTGGAACAGGGTTGTCAGTCATTCTTGGCTACAATTACAACTACAGAGCCTGACAATTCTGGTTTTCTGTTAGACCCACGCGAGGATTTGTTGGTGTCCGAGTTCCAGGATGTGTTTCAGGCGCTACAGGGTGTCCCCCCTGATAGGTCCGATCCCTTTCTGATTGAACTGGAACCAGGGACAGCTCCGCTGTCCAAGAGTCCGTATCGAATGGCTCCGGCCGAGATGGCCGAGCTAAAGAAGCAATTGGAAGAATTGCTTGACAAGGGGTTCATACGGCCAAGTAGCTCCCCATGGGGTGCACCAGTCCTCTTTGTGAAAAAGAAGGATGGTAGCATGCGTATGTGCATCGACTATCGAGAGTTGAACATGGTAACTGTGAAGAACATGTACCCGTTACCCAGGATAGACGAGCTGATGGATCAGCGGAAAGGAGCTAAGTGGTTTTCTAAAATCGAATTGGCCTTGGGATATTATCAGATTCCTATAGAGCCAAACGACATTAGGAAGACAGCAGCTAGGACCAGGTACGGCCATTATGAGTTCGTAGTGATGCCGTTCGGTCTGACGAATGCACCTGATGAATTCATGAAAATGATGAACAGCATGTTCCGGGACTTCTTGGATGAATCGGTGATAATCTTCATTGATGATATCCTGATCTATTCAAAGGACGAGGAATCTCATCGGAAACATTTGAGAGCCATGCTGGAATGATTACGAGAGCACAAACTCTTTGCTAAACTCAGCAAGTGCAGTTTTTGGCAAAAGAGTATTGGGTTCCTCGGACATATTGTTTCTGACTAGGGCATCTCAGTGGATCCAGAGAAGATCAGGGCAATCAAGGATTGGCTCCGAGCACGCGGCGCCACAGAAGTTAGAAGCTTCCTAGGGCTGGAAGGTTACTATAGAAAGTTTTTGAAGGGATTCACAAGCTTGGCTCAGCCGATGACACGGTTGACTAGGAAGAACGTTAAGTTCACATGGTCCGAAGAGTTTACGAGATGTTTCTCCGCACTTAAGGATATGCTGACTAGCGCACCCGTCATGGTTCTTCCGGAGGCAGACCAACCTTATGTGGTCTACACGGATGTGTCCATCACTAGACTCGGTTGCGTGTTAACTCAACATGGGAAGGTCATTGCTTACGCGTCAAGGCAGCTGAAGAAACATGAGGGAAACTACCCCACCCATGATCTTGAAATGGCTGTTGTAGTATTCGCCTTAAAGATTTGGCGATCATATTTATATGGGGCCAAAGTCCAGATACTTACGGACCATAAAAGTCTGAAGTATATATTCACCCAGCCTGAGTTGAACTTATGGCAGAGGAGGTGGATGGACCGACTTCGACCTAGACATCACTTACTATCCGAGCAAGGCTAACCTTGTGGTCGACGCCTTGAGCCTGAAGCGAGAAGATGTTGCGGCCAGTGGCGGAACGGATGAGCCGGATCAGGCGGGACATTTCGTCCGTTTAAATGCTCTGAACAGGATAGACAGACCACGGGGTTTAGAGGAGGTGAATAAGGCCGACCTGCTTACCCGGATCCGAGCGGCCCAAGATCAGGAGGAGAACCTGAAGACGGTTGCTCGGAATGACCTGACTGAGTATCAAATCGCCAAGGACGGTACGATCTTAGTTCATGGTCGGATCAGCGTACCCAATGATAGAAGTTTAAAGGACGAGATCCTTAGAGAAGCTCACAAGTCTAGATTCTCGATCCATCCTGGAGTGACCAAGATGTATCATAATCTCAGACAGTACTATCATTGGATACGGATAAAGGTAGATGTGGCCGAATGGGTGGCCAAGGGTCCTACTTGTCACCTCGTCAAGGCCAAACAACAAGTTCCGAGTGGACTGCTTCAGAGCCTACCTATTCCGGAATGGAAGTGGGATCACATCACGATGGACTGCGTGACAGGTTTTCCCACAACCAGGAATATGAATGATGCTGTCTGGGTAATAGTGGATCGACTGACCAAGTCTGCCCACTTCCTGGCCATCAAAAAGTCTGATGGAGTCAACCGGATTGTGAGTAAGTACATTGACGAGATTGTGAGACTACACAGAGTACCCTCAAGTATAGTTTCGGATAGAGATTTGAGGTTCACTTCTCACTTCTGCCAAGCTTTCCAAAATGATTTAGGAACTAGAGTGAACATGAGTACGGCTTATCATCCCCAAACAGATGGGCAGTCGGAAAGAACTATACGGACGCTGGAGGATATGCTTCGAGCATGTGTCCTCGATTGGGACGATTCTTGGGAACGACATTTTCCATTAGTGGAGTTTGCCTACAATAACAGTTTCCACCCAAGTATAGGCATGTCGCCGTATGAAGCTTTGTATGGACGACCATGCAGGACACCGTTATGCTGGACCCAAGTGGGGGAGCGCAGCATGATAGGCCCCGAAATTGTGGAGGAAACCACGGAGAAGATCAAGTCCGTGCGGGACAAGATGAGGGCCGCACAGGACAAACAAAAACATTATGCTGACAAACAAAGGAAAGAACTGGAGTTTGCAGTGGGTGATATGGTCTATCTCAAAATGATAACCTTTAATGGTAGAGTGCAAATTTCTGGTAGAAGGAAATTAGATCCAAGATACCTAGGTCAATTCAGAGTCATAGAACGAGTGGGTAGTGTGGCATATAAGTTGGACTTACCATCCGAGATGGAAGCCTTCCATAACGTATTCCATGTCTCCCAACTCCGGAAGTGCTTGACGGATCAGGACGTCTTAATACCAGAAATACCATCTGATCTAGGTACGAATCTAACTTTGGAAACAAGGCCGGTTTGGATCATAGATAAGATGGAAAAAGCAATGAGAAAGAAAACAATCCAGATGGTCAAGGTCATTTGCGATTGTAATGGTCGAGAAGAGACCACTTGGGAGACGGAGGCCACGATGAAGGCCAAGTTTCCAAAATGGTTTGCCAGTTTGTGTTGGATGAAACACATGACTCGGATTCGAGGATGAATACATTGCTAGTGGGGGAGACTTGTAACATCCCGGTTCCTGAATAGGATCATTGGGACGGCCATGGTTCGAGGAAACGTACTAGTCAGTCTTAGGACATCAAGACAAGCGTTCCATGGCCAGCTAAGAAGGTTAAGGACGTAAGAAAACTTAGAATTAACCTTACACAAGTGGAGAGTCAGCTAGGACAAGTAAGACGGTAGCAGGAGGATGGAACAGGTAGTTCGACAGCTCAACGGAGTTAGGTTAAGCTCACTTCAGCTCGGCCATTACTAAGTCAGCTCCACTAGCTGAACTACTAGCACACTCAGCTGAGGCAGCTGGGAGTCAGCTAATCTCAGCTGGCCGGACTGTTCAGGTTTCAGTCTGATGGTCCGGGTCCGGGCCGGTGGCGGTGCCGAGAGGGTGTAACCCTTGGCTGATTGTGCCCATCCGCAGGCAAGTCAAGCCTGTTCGTGGGGCAAGACTTACCCCCTCGTTTTCTATAAATATGGGGTCCTCTCTGTCGATTTCATTCATCCAATCCAGAGTAAAAATACTCAGATAAATCATAGAGAGACAAAAAGAAAGAGAGAGAGATTTTCTGGCCAAAGCAAGGCCGTTTGTGTGGTGGTTAGGTTTCTGGGATCTGATCGTTTGTGAAGCAACCTCCGATCAAGTATGGGAGACCAAGAGCAGGATAAGAACATGGAGAACCCTGACACGGTTCAGAAGGTACATTGTGACACTCCCGATCATAGATGACCGGAAATGACACCGTCGATGTTCCTCGATGGTTGATCCGAGGTTCTCAGAATAATTCCGTTCACCTTAGACTAACAACCAAAGAACACCAACGCTCCTATCAGATATCACTCTAGGCTTTTCAACCCGAAAAAGCAATACCCGATAGTTAGTTCGTCCGGACAAGGACTAATATCATATGGAACCCATACTTTAAAAATAAACATTCTTTATATATCATTTAGAATCATCTTTCAAAATTTGTTATAAATTAACCTTGAGGTTTTCGGTCTACAAATATTATACATAAGATATATCAAAATGACTTTGCAAGGATAATAAAACTACCGCTGGCTAATGATGTTCCTTCCCATCCTAGAGTAAGGTCTCCCATCTACTGGTTACCTGCATCACAAATGAGTCATGAGTAACTAGTTTACTCAGTGAGTCTAATCCCACACCCCAACATATATTAATAATATCTCAAGCAATCAACTTCATTTGTATGCAGTGGAAATATATTCCATATCTAGATATTTATATATAAGGACTATCCTTCCATCATTGTGAATCTAATCATATACCTCACTTCCTATTCCCGTCTCTCATATCATTGATATAATCATATATATATACCAGACCCGAGAAACCACAAAGGCTAAACGAGTCTAGCGAGTTAGCATCACCATCATCGCCATCAGATATTCAAAAATTAAACATCTAACGCTGCATGCAGTTACACGACCTCCAGGGTGCGACCCCATCATCGTGTCTTCGTGACCTTGCTCCATATCGCAGGACCAATTCACGGCAATCATCATTCATACGGGAATATTTTGGAAGACATGTTTATAATAAGACTTCACATGATTAATACTTCAATACTTAATTATATTTAATACTAGACATATGTATTAGTACGGGGAAAGAAGACCCTGTTGAGCTTGACTTTAGTCCGAGTTTGTGAAATGACTTGAGAGGTGTAGAATAAGTGGGAGCTCCGGCGCAAGTGAAATACCACTAATTTTAACGTTATTTTACTTACTCCGTGAATCGGAGGCGGGGTAACAACCCCTTCTTTTAGACCCAAGACTCGCTTCGGCGGGTCAATCCGGGCGGAGAACATTCTCAGGTGGGGAGTTTGGCTGGGGCGGCACATCTGTTAAAAGATAACCCAGGTGTCCTAAGATGAACTCAACGAGAACAGAAATGTCGTGTGGAACAAAAGGGTAAAAGCTCGTTTGATTCTGATTTTCAGTATGAATACGAACCATGAAAGCGTGGCCTATTGATCCTTCGATGTCGGCTCTTCCTATCATTGTGAAGCAGAATTCACCAAGTGTTGGATTGTTCACCCACCAATAGGGAACGTGAGCTGGGTTTAGACCGTCGTGACACAGGTTAGTTTTACCCTACTGATGCCCGTGTCGCAATAGTAATTTAACCTAGTACGAGAGGAACCGTTGATTCGCACAATTGGTCATCGCGCTTGGTTGAAAAGCCAGTGGTGTGAAGCTACCATGCGCTAGATTATGACTGAACGCCTCTAAGTCAGAATCTAGGCTAGAAGCAACGCATGCCCCCGCCGCCCGATTGCCGACCTCAGTAGGAGCTTCGGCTCCCAAAGGCACGTGTTGTTGGCTAAGTCCGTTCGGTGGAAGCACCGTTCGGACCGCCTTGAATTATAATTACCACCGAGCGGCGGGTAGAATCCTTTGCAGATGACTTAAATACGCGACGGGGTATTCTAAGTGGCAGAGTGGCCTTGCTGCCACGATCCACTGAGATTCAGCCCTTTGTCACTAAGATTCAACCCTCCCCCTTTCAAATCACACGTTCCGCCCCAAAACGTTAAAAACAAAAAACCCAAAAAAAATCAAGTATATAAGAAGACGTCATCGGAGGTTCGAGATTTTTACTTGGTGAAATTCACTCTCGCCCTAATATTTCAGATTGGCCGATGAAATGCAGCCCGCATGTGCACAAGTCTCGGCCAAAAGCATCCTGATGGGAGCATTAAACCCCAAAAGAGTTTTCATTCATCCCTTCAGTACGCTTGCCTTTTAGTACGCTTGGCCTCGATCTTACCACAATAAAAACCAAGGGAAAAATGTTAACACTTGGTGGGATTATGAAAAGTCGAGCCAGCATAAGTACACCTAGACCATCAGTTCATTAGAACTCGGGCTAGCATCAATCAGACTGACTTGGACAGTCCAGTCCACAAAACTCGAGCTCATGTCCAGATCAGTACACAAACAGTTCACGGAAAGGGCCAGCGTTCTGATATGTGTACTGATGGACAGCCACAGACGTTCTGTGTGTGCTGACGGACAGCCACGGACGTCCAGTTTGTGCTGACGGACACACACGGACGTCCTGTGTGTGCTGACGGACACACACGGACGTCCTGTGTATACTCAACAGACAGCCCACGTGGGCCAAAATCACCCGAACAGTCCATGGGAAGGGCCAGCGTGCTGAGTCCATGGACCAGCATGCTGATATGTGTACTGATGGACAGCCAATAACGTCCTATGTGTGCTGACGGACACACACGGACACACACTGACAGCCACTGACGTCCTGTGTGTGCTGGCGGACACCAACGGACGTCCTGTGTGTACTGAACAGACAGCCCACGTGGGCCAAAATCACCCGAACAGTCCACGGGAAGGGCCAGCATGCTGAGTCCAAGGACCAACGTGCTGATATGTGTACTGATGGACAGCCACGGACGTCCTGTGTGTGCTGACGGACACATACGGACACTGTAACCCCCGAATCTGGCCTCTCGACGAAACTGGACCCGTTTGCTACTTAATCAATTTCTTTGCTTGTTTGATTCATTTTAAGTCTTTTATTTACTAAGTCATGTTCGAATCTGAGGTTCTAAAACAATTGAACAGATAGCACAGCGGAATATAAATGTATAAAAATGTATTACTTAGAAACATGAGATCCAACACACAACTTCTTAATTGTTTCATAGACAATCACTAGTTCATCCCGAGCATCATCTAACCACACGTTACACAGACTCTCACTGACCGAGCCTTCACGGGTCCTTGGCTTGACCAGAACCATCCTTAGTTCCTGAAACCACAACCCGATAAGCATTAAGCATAACCGAGAATAGAACCAGCCGTTTCTACAATCCTTGGCTTGGTTCCTAGAACATAAATAAACCTCGGAAAAAATACTTATAAAAAGATATGAACCTACCTACTGTATCCTAAGTCATTCAACCAACCACCCCTTGACTTAGAATCAGATAGACAGTTCAAAATAGATAAACAGAACACACGAACAGTCCGAATCGCCCCAAAGACCAATCCGTCCAACCGGATGGAATCTAGGTGCGACCGGCCTAGTTGAAATCCGGCTCAATGGCCCAACGGACTTCCTTACCTGATCTGGCCTTGGGCCTGGATCCAACGGACGAGTAAGCCACAAGCCCAATCCGGTAGGCTAAGCGACCGACCAGACCTTGCGACTCCTACCCCGTCTTAGATGAACCGTGTACTTGTCTTAAATAGACAAGAACATTGACTGATCCTAAGGAACGGACACGACCTGTCTCAACAGGCACCGTTTGGAACATGGACCCCTTCGGTCCTTGGTACCTCTTGGTTCTCGTACCTCTTGGTCCTCTTACCTCTTGGTCCTCGTACCTCTTGATGTTCGTAACCCTTGGTCACTTACACCCTTTGGCAACTCACAACCTTTGGTAACTAGTTACCCTTGGTAACTCACAACCCTTTGTAACTCGTGACCCTTGGCAACTCGTGCCTTTTGGGACATGGCCAACTGTTTAGCCCAACCGCCCAGTACATGGTGCGATTCGAACCGACCGTCTAACCGACCAGTGTCTAGGTTAGCGGTTTGGTTATGACCGGCCAAGTCTAGGGACGTGTTCCTTGGACTGAACCAACACAACCCTTTGTGTATAATCAGAAAGAAAAGAAAGGACCGGATAGAAACAAGAAGAGGAAAAGGGGCTAGGTCTAATGAACCGACCAGAGCCGCGGTGCGACCACAAGGACCGTCCGTTTGGTCTGATGCGGCCATAGCCCACCACGTACCTTCTGAACCGTGTCAGGGTTCTCCATGTTCTTCTCCTGCTCTCGGTCTCCCATACTTGATTGGAGGTTGCTTCATAAACGATCAGATCGCCGGAAATCTAACCACCACACAATCGGCCATGCTTTGGCCGGAAACTCTCTCTCTCTTTCTTTCTCTCTCTCTACGATTTCTCTGAGTATTTTACACGGACAGCCACGGATGTCCTGTGTGTGCTGACGGACACACACAGACACACACGGACAGCCACGGACGTCCTGTGTGTGCTGACGGACAGACACGGACGTCCTGTGTGTGCTGACGGACACACACGGACGTCCTGTGTGTGCTGACGGACACACACGGACGTCCTGTGTGCGCTGACGATCACCCACGGATGTTCTGCGTTTACTGATTAGACAGCCCACGTGGGCCAAAATCACCCGAACAGTCCACGGGAAGGGCCAGCGTGCTCAGTCCAAGGACCAGCGTGCTGATATGTGTACTGATGGAGAGCCACATACGTCCTGTGTGTGCTGACAGACACACACAGACAAACACAGACAGCCACGGACGTCATGTGTGTGCTGAGGGACAGCCACTGACAGCCACAGACGTTCAGTGTGTGCTGGCAGACACCCACGGATGTCATGTGTGTACTGAACAGACAGCTCACGTGGGCCAAAATCACCCAAACAGTCCACGGGATGGGCCAGCGTGTTGAGTCCAAGGACCAACGTGCTGATATGTGTACTGTGGACAGCCAGGGACGTCCTGTGTGTGCTGACGGACACATACGGACACACACGGACAGCCACGGCATCATGGGTGTGCTGATGGACACACACGGACGTCCTGTGTGTGCTGACAGACACCCACGGACGTATTGTGTGTGCTGACGGACACATACGAACACATATAGACAGCCACAAACGTCGTGTGTGTGCTGACGGACAGCCACAGTGAGCCACAGACGTCCTGTGTGTGCTCGCGGACACCCACGAACATCCTATGTGTACTGAACAGACAGCCCACGTGGGCCAAAATAACCCAAACAGTCCACGGGAAGGGCCAGCGTGCTGAGTCCATGGACCAACGTGCTGATATGTGTACTGATGGACAGACACTGACGTCCTGTGTGTGCTGACGGACACAGACGGACACACACAGACACACACAGAGAGCCAAGGACGTCATTTGTGTACTGGCGGACACCCACTGTAACACCCCCGAACCGTTCTAGGCATAGGTCAAACCACCGGCCAACAATCAAACAAGAACATGATCGACGGCCCGACCGTCTACCAAGGCTCAGAAGCGCTACAAGACGGGTTAACGGGCAATCCAGCGAAAGTTACAAAAAGTGCAATTCGTAACTAGGCCAGGCCGCCCACTAACACGTCCCGTCAGAGCAAAGCCTAAGGCTTCTCAACCCGTACTCCAATCTGACGTTGTGTTAGCTCGGACAAGCTAATATCAGAACAACAAGGCAGTTTCACAAAACATTCGCTTTATTTATCTTATATAATATCTGGTTTACAATACACAAAATATTATACAAGTGGTGGCATGCCAAGAAAGCGAAAGTACATAATTATAGTCTGAAAGCGTCTTAAGCAAAAAGATGCAAATCTACACCAGCCAGCCTAGCCTCCCGCGCTTTCTACGAGCTCACTACTGGTCACCTGAAAACAACAACGAGTGAGGAGTGAGTAATCTAGCATTACTCAGCGAGTTACAATCCCCCACTAACAAATACAACCCCTCGCTATCCCACCCCAAACAATCTAAAGCGAGAGGTTCACCTAACAACACAATTTAATAACAATGAGCAATATTCGAAATACGCAGCGGTAAACCATAGCAAGATAACTAGCATTACGCTAATTACTAGCTTATCACCAAACTCAAACTCGATTTAAACCAGGGTTTAACAACCCAAAACACGATATAATATATATAACAAACTCGGGCCCTGGTGACGTTAGGTTCCTCCTTCACTATCGGCAATATCCTATCTCCCTACCACAAAGGCCGGAAGAAGGAACTTTCAACCGACCGCGGCCCACAGTCCTTCGGGTCACCGCGCGACAGCCCACAGTCCTTTGGGTCACTGCCCCATTACACCGTCGTGTAATACTCAGCCATAGTACATGACACCGTTCGTCTGAGTCTTCCCGATCCAGCGAATAAGGGGTTTCCTTGAACCCGCCGGGTACGAGGTCTGAAGGAACACTAACTCACCCCAATATGCCTAGCATTGTGGGTTACACAAATGCTATCGGCCAATATACGATTAATACTAAACCCGGTAAAAATAACACAAGGTTTCAAGTAATAATCACAACACAATCAACCACATTCCAGAATCTAGCATAAAGACTAATTCCAGAATACCTAACTATCCACAACTTAGCGATATCATCTAAGCATTCTGCATTCGCTAACTAACCAATCAACCTAACCATTAGCATGCTACTATGGTTCTCAAGCAATAACTAAGCATGCTATCAACTTAAACAACATAACCTCAATTATTAACTACTCAAACCGTTACTCAGTTAGACCTGGCCTCCTGCCATGATCCAACTTCCAAGTAACGGGACCCTGCATAAAAACAACTCAGCAATCAATTGATTATAACTCACAGTTTTTGGTTGACCGTGGCCTTGACCCCGAATCCGTCTTCTGCGTTCCGAACCCTTTCTTGACCTTCACAAGTAGACCCACTTCTGAACTGATCTTGAGTCGAGCAGAACCTCTCTTAGATGTAGACTCGAATCGAGTAGAATAACTGTTCTCGAAAACTGCCGAAAAGACTCGAAAACGATCGAAACTCGAACTTTCTTTCTCTAGCTTTCTCTCTCACGTTTTTCTCTGAGTTTCAGGTGTGCTGGATGGTTTAAAATGAGCTGGGGTCGTGGGGTTTATATAGGATGCAGCAACCAATCAGAACAAGCCGTGTGGCAGCCCGTGTGTCGCCTCGCATGGCTCCGGACGCATGCGTCGCGGCACCTCGTGCTCCACATGTCTGATGGCATGACCAGGACATCATGCAGAGTGACACCATGCCCTCCAGATGTCTGATCCACGGCCTGACCTCATCCAGATTGACACTCAGCGCACACATGTCGCTCAGCATGCTCCGATCGCAGGTTTCGCGGCACCTCGTGCTTCTGGGTGTCAATCAGCATGCTGTGCTCTCCTGGGCTTCAACACCTCCTGCTTCCCTTGCCACATACCATGCCAGGCAGTTTACATCACGTACTTATCTCATAGATAATGCCAGCTCGAGCTTCTCGGTCCATTCGACTGATTTCGACCCTTCCGATGAATTTTCGTCCCGCGATCAATCCCGAATATTTTTCTACGCCCGTTCTGATGAGATGAATATTTTTAATAACCTCCAAGTGAATCCTGACCTTGATGGAAAATATTTCCCGAGCCTCCGGCTTCCTCGAAAAATCGATAATACCAAAATTAGGGTTTTTGCCCAACTTCGGGTTTTCCCGTCGTGCTTCAATCCCGTCGTGCTTGCTTCTCGTCCTGCTTAATTCCCGTCCTGCTTCCGACTTAAATGTCTTCAGAATAATATTTTACTGATACGAAGATATTCTGAGAAAACTTCGCGATGAAGAAACGTCAATCTTCAAAAACGTCGAGCTTCTAAACCGTCGTGCTTCAAAAATGTGATTCTTCCAAAACTGCCGTCTGATCAATCTAACACATTTCTAACCATGGTCCAGCAGCTTATGGTTCACCCATGATCAATTCTTCGACCATCCATTGCCCGCGGTACGACCACTAAATAATAATACTTTTTTTTTTTTTTTTTAACGGGTTTCTACATTCTCCCCCCGTTAACAGAATTCGTCCTCGAATTCTAAGGCTCTGAGGGGCCTCCTTCTTCCATTACAACGTCCTCTCGGAAAAACTTCGGGTGATCGGTTTTAAATCTCGCTTCATCCTCCCAAGTAACATGAATCCTGTTTTGTCTTCCCCAGAACACTTGTACTTGAGCAATCTCACGATTTTTGAGCTTCCGAATACGCCGTTCTCCTAATCTGATTGGTCCTTCCGGATACGTAAGGTTTGTCTCCAACTCCTCGATTCTCTCGGGCTCAACAGTACTTGGATCCCGTATATGTTTCCGAAGCATGGAAACATGGAATACTGGATGTAGATGCATATCTGCTGGCAGATCCAATCGGTAAGCTACCTCACCAACTTTCCCGATGATCTTATACGGACCAATGAACCTGACCGCAAGTTTCCCGACCCTGCCAAATCTGTCCTTCCCTTTCTGTGCAGTAACCTTCAAATAGACCCAATCTCCTATCTCAAAAGTTACTTCTCTTCTTGACTGGTCTGCGTACTTCTTCTGACGGTCTTGAGCCTTCTTCATGTTGGCCTGAATCGTCTCCAGTTTAATCATGGTCTCCTGAACAATAGGTGACCCAAACATTCTTCTTTCGCCCACTTCCGTCCAACACATAGGCGTCTTGCATGGCCTTCCGTATAATGCTTCATAAGGTGACATCCCTATGCTCGAATGATGACTGTTGTTATACGAGAACTCAACCAACGGTAAATGCTTCTCCCAAGTTCCTGCCCAATCGAGAATACACATCCGCAGCATGTCCTCGATGGTCCGAATGGTCCTTTCCGTTTGGCCATCTGTTTCTGGATGGAACGCCGTGCTTCTGTACAGTTTAGTTCCCAAGGCTTCTTGTAGTGCTTCCCAGAATGATGCCGTGAACCTTGGATCGCGATCTGAGACGATGTCTGAGGGTACACCATGTAACTTCACGATTTGGTCGATGTACAGCTCGGCCAAAACTTCAACTTTATCAGTGTCCCGCATAGGCAACAAGTGTGTGACCTTGGTTAACCTATCCACAATCACCCATATCGAGTTGTTCGATCTACCTGGAGCAGTAGGTAATCCGGTGATGAAATCCATGGAAATAGAGTCCCATTTCCATTGAGGTATCGGAAGACTCTGCAACAATCCTCCTGGAACTTGATGTTCCACCTTGACTTGTTGACAAGTTGCACACTGAGCAACCCATTGTGCTACTGATCTCTTCATGCCCGGCCAATGATAGTATCTTCTCACGTCTCGGTACATCTTCGAACTTCCAGGATGGATACTGAGTAAAGAATGATGTGCAATCCTTAGTATCTCATCTCTCAGCCCTTGTCCTTTAGGAACCGTGATCCTCCCATTAATTAGCAAGGTTCCGTCCTCCGCCAAGTAGTATCCCGCATTATTTGGCCCGGCTTGTCCTTTGAGTTCTTCAGCAATCTTCAGTAACTTCTCATCCTTAAGTTGTTCTTCTCGAATTCTCTGAATCAAGCTGGCCTGATTCACCGCTTGAAGTCCCAATGGCTCGCTTGTCTGCCCTTCCAAAACGACCAACTTCACTTGTTTCAACTCCTGGTTCAATAGCTCCACTTCTTTCTCTAAATCTGCGTCCAACTTTCTTCGACTTAAGGCGTCCGCAACAACATTCGCTTTACCAGGATGGTAGCGAATCCGTATGTCGTAGTCTGCCACAAACTCCATCCACCTACGCTGGCGCAGGTTGAGATCTGGCTGAGTGAAGAGGTATTTAAGACTTTGATGGTCCGTGTATACCTCCACTTCTTCTCCATACAAGTAAGATCTCCAAATTCGCAAAGCGAACACCACGGCCGCTAACTCCAAGTCATGTGTACTGTAGTTATCCTCATGCTTCCGTAGTTGTCGTGAAGCATATGCAATGACTCGCCCATCTTGCATAAGAACACAACCTAACCCAACGCGTGAAGCATCCGTGTAAACCGTGTAAGGTTTACCTTGCTCGGGCAAAGCTAACACAGGTGCGGTCGTGAGAGCTTCCTTCAACTTCTTGAATGCCTTCTCGGTTTCTTCCACCCATAAGAAAGGAACTCCTTTACCGGTAAGTTTAGTTAAAGGCTTTGCAATGGAGGAAAAGTCCTTAACAAACTTCCGATAATAGCCCGCAAGTCCGAGAAAACTCCTCACTTCTGTCACAGTGGTAGGTCGAGGCCATTCTCGTATGGCTTGGACCTTTTCTGGATCAGCAGCCACGCCCTCTCCTGATACTATGTGACCCAGAAATCCTATCTCTCTCTTCCAAAACGAGCACTTGCTGGACTTGGCAAATAGCTTCTGATTCCGTAACCTCTCCATAACCAGTCTCAGATGCTCTTTGTGCTCTTCCTTACTTTTCGAGTACACCAGGATGTCATCAATGAAAATGATCACGAACTTGTCGAGATAGTCGTGAAACACTTCATTCATCAAACGCATGAAAGCCGCAGGCGCGTTTGTGAGACCAAAGGGCATAACTACAAACTCGTACTGCCCATACCTCGTCCGAAACGCCGTCTTCATAATGTCTGACTTGGCAATAGGAATTTGGTGATACCCTGATGCCAAATCAATCTTCGAAAACCAACTAGCTCCCTTTAGTTGGTCTAACAACTCGTCTATCCTCGGAAGAGGATACTTATCTTTTATCGTGATGTTGTTGATACCACGATAATCGATACACAACCTCATGCTTCCATCCTTCTTCTTCACAAATAACACAGGAGCTCCCCAAGGTGAAGAGCTCGACCGGATGAATCCCTTTTCCAATAGATCTTCCAATTGTTTCTTTAGCTCGGCTAATTCCGCAGGTGCCATCCGATATGGTGCCTTAGCTATAGGTTTTGCTTCAGGCTCCAAAGTAATGGTAAAGGGATTACTCCGAGGTGGAGGTAATTCCTTTAGTGGTGCAAAGATATCCTCAAACTCTTGGACCACTTCTATGTCTTCGACCTTAACTTCATCATTAGTGGCTCCTCCACTAACCGATAAGGTCACCAAATATACATCCCCGTCTTGAAACAAATCTTGTACTCTCATCGCTGCTACTAAAGACACGGTCATACTAGGACTGATTCCATAGTATACCATCTCTGGTCGTTTACCTCTGCCGAACAACAACCTTCCCTTTCCACAGTCGATCTGAACTCCGTAGCTCGATAACCAATCCATTCCAAGGATTACCTCGTACCCTTTCAAAGGCACGACTAACAGATCTGCCACAAACTCTTTGCCTTGAATGACCAATGGAACATTCTTGATACACTGATTTGCTTGAAGGGTTCGGTCTGCGGGGGTCAAAACGGCCACGTCTATCCTGTCAACCACAAAACAATCCCAAAACCGGGCAGCTACTTCAGGGGTCACAAAACTATGTGTTGCCCCCGAGTCGAACAATACATGTGTGGGTTTACCAGCAACATGTATGGTTCCTGCCACAGTAATCCAATCAACAATATCTTAATCACAAAAATACTAATCAAAATTCTCACAACCATCAATCATCATCCTAAATTTCTAAACGCGCAACCTAGCGATCAAGCAATCTATACCTAACCAGCATACTAACTAGATTCCAGCAACTAAATTTCCATTCAATAAAAGAAGAGGTTAAGCACCCACAATACCTGTGATGGGACCGCTTGACGGTCCTGCATTGTCTGGGTTTTCTACACCTAAGGCATAAACTCTACCTCCTAGGTTTTGCTTCTTTGGTGCTGGCTCAATAGCTGGACGGCTAGGAGGAGCTCGGATTGCGAGAGGGGTCGCAGGGATTGGCTTGTTTGGACATGACGATGCATAATGGCCCTTCATACCGCAAGAGAAACAAGTAACATCTTCCATCCTTATAGATGAATAACCCTGCTGGTTACTCCGTTGTCTGTTGGGACAAAACTTAGAAATATGTCCCGGTTGATCACATATGTAACACACCACAGTGTTACCACGATTGTTGGCTTGGCCTCCAAATCCTCGCCCTTTTCCTTTGTAAGATCTTGGACCCTTGTTGAAATTTGGCCTTTCTCCTTGGCTAAACTTGGTGTGTCCACCAGAATGTGGTAAGGTCTTCCTTTCAGCCTCCAATACAGTTTCAACATTAACAGCTTTTTCCACTAGCTCAGATAAGCTGCTAAAGTTGCTTCCAGCTAAACGACTTCCAAGCTCCGGCTTCAATCCGTACATAAAGTTACGGATCATAGTTGCTTCATCTTCACGCCCATCAAAGACATGTCGCCTCAACCTTGTGAACTCAGATTCGTAACTCCTCACTGGCCTATCTCCTTGAACAAGGTTCATGAACTGGCGCTCCAATCGATGCTTTGCTTCTGGAGGAAAGTATTTCCTCTCAAACTCTCCCTTGAACGACTCCCATGATGTGATGTTGTGTCCACGCTGTCTGTCTATGCTGTCCCACCATCCTGTGGCGTCGCCTTCCAAGTAGTACACAGCGATCTTCTTCTTATACTCCTCCGGGCACTCCATGGCTTCAAAATTCTTCTCCATCATAGTAATCCACTTGTCGGCCTCAATAGGATCGGATCCTCCTTTGAACTTGTAGGATCCAATGTTCTTCATGGTAGATAATAGCTTGGAAACTTCAGGGGGTTGAGTACGCCTGCCTTGGTTACCAAGTGCCTCGGTCATCACGTCATGTAAAAGCTTCAAGGTGTTTTCGGTTCCATGATCTTGTGGTCTTTCGGTGGCACGGTTCTGATCTGGCCTTGGGTTTGATTGAGCGGATTGATCATGTTGATGTCTCTGGTCCCAATTACGACTTGGGCCAATACTCGCCATACTGTCTTCTCTCACTCTAGTCATGTTACCGTAAACAGGAAAAGATCTTGTTCTCTGCAGAGGGCTCCTATCGTGTCCAAACATCTCACTAATGCCATTTCCATTATCCTGATCTGATATGTGACCCAATCCTCCGCCTGTCCAATCCATACCCTCTCCCCATATCCGACCTCGTCCATCATCACCTGTCCCGCGATTATCCATCTGCACACAATAAAAAGGGTAAGTCATATTCCTACCACGGGAAGCGGCTGGTTTCCTAATCATCTTTCTGCGACTCCTTTGACTCGATAAAACCGTTAAAAAAAAAGCACTTGTGTCACGCATGGACGAAACCATGCTCTGATACCACCTCTGTAACACCCCCGAACCGTTCTAGGCATAGGTCAAACCACCGGCCAACAATCAAACAAGAACATGACCGACGGCCCGACCGTCTTCCAAGGCTCAGAAGCGCTACAAGACGGGTTAACGGGCAATCCAGCGAAAGTTACAAAAAGTGCAATTCGTAACTAGGCCAGGCCGCCCACTAACACGTCCCGTCAGAGCAAAGCCTAAGGCTTCTCAACCCGTACTCCAATCTGACGTTGTGTTAGCTCGGACAAGCTAATATCAGAACAACAAGGCAGTTTCACAAAACATTCGCTTTATTTATCTTATATAATATCTGGTTTACAATACACAAAATATTATACAAGTGGTGGCATGCCAAGAAAGCGAAAGTACATACTTATAGTCTGAAAGCGTCTTAAGCAAAAAGATGCAAATCTACACCAGCCAGCCTAGCCTCCCGCGCTTTCTACGAGCTCACTACTGGTCACCTGAAAACAACAACGAGTGAGGAGTGAGTAATCTAGCATTACTCAGCGAGTTACAATCCCCCACTAACAAATACAACCCCTCGCTATCCCACCCCAAACAATCTAAAGCGAGAGGTTCACCTAACAACACAATTTAATAACAATGAGCAATATTCGAAATACGCAGCGGTAAACCATAGCAAGATAACTAGCATTACGCTAATTACTAGCTTATCACCAAACTCAAACTCGATTTAAACCAGGGTTTAACAACCCAAAACACGATATAATATATATAACAAACTCGGGCCCTGGTGACGTTAGGTTCCTCCTTCACTATCGGCAATATCCTATCTCCCTACCACAAAGGCCGGAAGAAGGAACTTTCAACCGACCGCGGCCCACAGTCCTTCGGGTCACCGCGCGACAGCCCACAGTCCTTCGGGTCACTGCCCCATTACACCGTCGTGTAATACTCAGCCATAGTACATGACACCGTTCGTCTGAGTCTTCCCGATCCAGCGAATAAGGGGTTTCCTTGAACCCGCCGGGTACGAGGTCTGAAGGAACACTAACTCACCCCAATATGCCTAGCATTGTGGGTTACACAAATGCTATCGGCCAATATACGATTAATACTAAACCCGGTAAAAATAACACAAGGTTTCAAGTAATAATCACAACACAATCAACCACATTCCAGAATCTAGCATAAAGACTAATTCCAGAATACCTAACTATCCACAACTTAGCGATATCATCTAAGCATTCTGCATTCGCTAACTAACCAATCAACCTAACCATTAGCATGCTACTACGGTTCTCAAGCAATAACTAAGCATGCTATCAACTTAAACAACATAACCTCAATTATTAACTACTCAAACCGTTACTCAGTTAGACCTGGCCTCCTGCCATGATCCAACTTCCAAGTAACGGGACCCTGCATAAAAACAACTCAGCAATCAATTGATTATAACTCACAGTTTTTGGTTGACCGTGGCCTTGACCCCGAATCCGTCTTCTGCGTTCCGAACCTTTCTTGACCTTCACAAGTAGACCCACTTCTGAACTGATCTTGAGTCGAGCAGAACCTCTCTTAGATGTAGACTCGAATCGAGTAGAATAACTGTTCTCGAAAACTGCCGAAAAGACTCGAAAACGATCGAAACTCGAACTTTCTTTCTCTAGCTTTCTCTCTCACGTTTTTCTCTGAGTTTCAGGTGTGCTGGATGGTTTAAAATGAGCTGGGGTCGTGGGGTTTATATAGGATGCAGCAACCAATCAGAACAAGCCGTGTGGCAGCCCGTGTGTCGCCTCGCATGGCTCCGGACGCATGCGTCGCGGCACCTCGTGCTCCACATGTCTGATGGCATGACCAGGACATCATGCAGAGTGACACCATGCCCTCCAGATGTCTGATCCACGGCCTGACCTCATCCAGATTGACACTCAGCGCACACATGTCGCTCAGCATGCTCCGATCGCAGGTTTCGCGGCACCTCGTGCTTCTGGGTGTCAATCAGCATGCTGTGCTCTCCTGGGCTTCAACACCTCCTGCTTCCCTTGCCACATACCATGCCAGGCAGGTTACATCACGTCCTTATCTCATAGATAAGGCCAGCTCGAGCTTCTCGGTCCATTCGACTGATTTCGACCCTTCCGATGAATTTTCGTCCCGCGATCAATCCCGAATATTTTTCTACGCCCGTTCTGATGAGATGAATATTTTTAATAAACTCCAAGTGAATCCTGACCTTGATGGAAAATATTTCCCGAGCCTCCGGCTTCCTCGAAAAATCGATAATACCAAAATTAGGGTTTTTGCCCAACTTCGGGTTTTCCCGTCGTGCTTCAATCCCGTCGTGCTTGCTTCTCGTCCTGCTTAATTCCCGTCCTGCTTCCGACTTATAATGTCTTCAGAATAATATTTTACTGATACGAAGATATTCTGAGAAAACTTCGCGATGAAGAAACTTCAATCTTCAAAAACGTCGAGCTTCTAAACCGTCGTGCTTCAAAAATGTGATTCTTCCAAAACTGCCGTCTGATCAATCTAACACATTTCTAACCATGGTCCAGCAGCTTATGGTTCACCCATGATCAATTCTTCGACCATCCATTGCCCGCGGTACGACCACTAAATAATAATACTTTTTTTTTTTTTTTTTAACGGGTTTCTACACCCACGGACGTCCTGTGTGTACTGACCAGACAGCCCATGTGGGCCAAAATCACCCGCACAGTCCACAGGAAGGGTCAGCGTGCTGAGTCCAAGGACCAACGTGCTGATATGTGTACTGATGGACAGCCACAGACGTCATGTGTGCTGACGGACACACAAGGCCACACACGGACAGCCACAGACGTCCTGTGTGTGCAGACGGACACACACATACGTCCTGTGTGTGCTGACAGACACCCACGGACGTCATGTGTGTACTGAACAGACAGCCCACCTGGGCCAAAATCACCCGAACAGTCCACGGGAGGGGCCAGCCTGCTGAGTCCAAGGACCAGCGTGCTGATATGTGTAATGATGGACAGCCACAAACCTCCTGTGTGTGCTGACGGACAGCCACAGACAGCACGGACGTCCTGTGTGCTGGCGGACACCCACGGACGTCCTGTGTGTATTGAACAGATAGCCCACGTGGGCCAAAATCACCCAAAAAGTCCACCTGAAGGGCCAGCGTGCTGAGTCCTAGGACCAGCGTGCTGATATATGTACTGATGGACAGCCACGGACGTCCTGTGTGTGCTGACGGACAGCCACGGACGTCCTTTGTGTGCTGGCGGAAACCCACGGACGCCTTTGTGTACTGAACAGACAGCCCATGTCGCATCCCCGATCCTGAATAAGATCGTTGGGACGGCCATGGATCGAGGAAACGTGCCAGCCAGTCTTAGGTGTTGTAGTACCCACGACTGAGGTTCCCATCATCCGCAAAGGTCCTACCACAAGGTCCGGCTCAAGGGTTATAAGAGCTGGATTTGCCAAAGCTGTCCAGGAGTTGCTTGCACAGGAACAAACCGAATTCAAGCAACTATTGATCCAGGAGTTGTTTGACTTAAAGCTGGAAGACACCGGCGAACCATTAGAGGTTCCAGAGCCCTTCCATTCAAGCCAGTTCTCCTCCATCGGCCAGAATGAAGCCGGCCTGATCATTTCCACCTTCATACTCAATCCATCCAACCAAATGGCTTCCGGTTCAGAGATATAGCCGACCATCAGAAGGAGTAGTATGTGTTATACTCTTTTTCCTTATCGGGTTTTGTCCCACTGGGTTTTCCCGAAAGGTTTTAATGTGGCAACATGCAAGCATACTATGAGTTCTGATCCAGACATCTCAAACCGCGACCGGTCTATTGTTTTTCTTTAATTTATTTTGGTTAAGACTTTGGCCATTTGTCTAGGCCTTTTTATATTTTAAAGTCCATTGAGGAACACCTATTTAAACCTTTGTAGTTGCCAATTTTCGGCTAAGTCTTTTTATGAAATCGTTTTTGCTTTAGCAAAGAAACCCTAAGTCTTTCAGTTGTGTGAAACCATTGAGAGCAGCCGTCTGACATATCAAAGAACCGATCCATTGTTCTTTGTGGAGTCCTTCGATCCATTCCATTCCTTGTCCGAATCTCGAGAGAGACATACGTCCAGCAAGAGCCAGATCCATATCTATCCTTCCATCCGTCCTTGGCATCTTGTTGAGAGAGACACACGTCCAGCAACAGATTCCATCCGCCAAACTTCTCTTTTCTCTATCTTTTGTTCTAGATTTCATTCATCGATTCTATAAAACCCAAAAGAATCATATCTTGCTTATTTATCATTCATCCATTAGTATCTCGGTTTCTCTTCTTGTTTCTATTGAAAACTCGTAAAAGTTCATATCTGTTTCAGGTACAATCCCAAACAAGAGACGACCCGGCCGGTACCGTCCATCCGAGCCAAGGCTGAACCGCGGAACGGCCATCCGACCGTCCGTCCGTCCGTCCGTCCAATCCGACCATCCGTCCTGTGCCTACAACATTTTGGTATCAGAGCTGAAGTTTCCTGTGAAACTCAGTTCTTTCTGAACCCTAGCCATTGCACTTCAAAAAAAAAATATTTACTTTCCATATTTTGAAATTTTCGGATTGTTCTCCAAGTTTTCGATTTTTGCATTTAAAAAAAAAAAATCAAATAGTTTTGCTTTCCTTCCAAGCTTTCGAAAATCAAAAAAAATATTCCCACTTTCCTTTTTCAATCTTGATTCGATTTTCATCTTTAAATTTTGCATTTACTCTTTGTCTTGGTCGATACTCTAATATCCGACACAAGCCTCTATTTAAACCCTCTTGCCTTTGATATTTTCTTTGAGTATCTTTTTCAGAAACTATGGGAGATGTAGGTGAAGACCAAGCGGCCATAAACGCTCAGCTCCTAGCTGACAATGAAGAGCTGAGAGCGAGTCTTAGGGCTATCACCGCCGAGCTTGCTCAGCTACGGCAGGGAGGCAGGCCCAACGGACCTCGACCACCCGGAAGGAATCAGCCGGATCCGCATGACACTGACTCGGACGCGGACAGTACTGATGATACGCGCAGTCAGGACGAGGAGAGGCCGAACCGGGGAGGGAGGAGGAACGCGCGAGGACCCCGGGCCCAAGTAGGAGGAGGCCGCGACCATAGAGGAGGTCGAGACCGTGAGGAGGAAGAGCCATGGTTAGGAGGCAAGGCGCTTAAGCTTCTTCCCCCAACATTTGCCGGCAAGGTTGATCCGGATGCCTACATCGTGTGGAAAAAGCGCATGGAGTACATCTTCGACTATTACTAATATAGCAAGGCGAGGAAGGTTGCCCTAGCAGCAGCCCAGCTGACGGACAATGCTCTTTCATGGTGGGATCGAGACGTCGCCAAGTCCGGGCCAGTGTGGAGAGCGCGTAATTGGACCGAGATGCGGACCAAGCTTCGCGCGAGGTACATTCCATCTTACTACCAGCGTGATGTGCTAAAACTTTTTCGTAAACTTACGCAGGGAACTAAGACTGTGGAGGAATACTTTGAGGAGTTTGAGGCACTTAGGAATAAGCTTGAGACCGACGAGCCCGATGAGACGATGATGTCCCAATTCCTGGAAGGGCTGCAAGATCGCATTGCCCGCAAGGTGGAGAGACAACAGTATGAAGACTTCAACGACCTACTGCACTTTGCTACGCAAGCCGAGCAGCACATCAAGCGCAAGACGGACAGCACCAGCCGGAGCAAGCCTGCATGGACTCAACCGGGCTCAAAGCAAGGCGACAAGGGCAAGGCGATTGAGATTGAGAGCTGATTCAAGACAAACCAGGCTGACTCGTCCAATGCATACAAACCGGAGCAGGGTAAGACTCAAGCCCAAACTTTGCGTACTCGTGACATCATTTGTTATAAGTGTCAGGGCAAGGGCCACTACGCCCGGGATTGTCCAAACAAACGAGTGATGGTCCTAAAGGGGGATGGCGAGTATGAATCCCAAGATGAGGCAGAGGCCGCGGCAGTGCTCTCTGATGAGGAAGTAACCGACTACCCGGAGACAGGCGAGCTGCTAGTGACCCGGAGAGCTCTTAGCACCCTCTTTGATCCAGAGACCATCCAACGGGAGAACATCTTTCACACAAGATGTAGTGTTGATCAAAAGGTATGTAGCTTGATCATTGATGGCAGATAGTGTACTAACGTTGTAATGACCCTGCTCATAAGTAGAAAAGTCAAAGACCTTGACTTTAGTCGTGGTCGAAACGAGGAACGGTCATGGTCGAAAGACAGTTTTCTGCCGGTATGAGAAAATCGATAAAAACCGAGCAAGAGGAGATCGACGTTTTGAAACCGAAGAAAGAGAAGAATTGTCTAAGTAAATCAAGGAATGAGTTTTCTCATTTGAAGAAGAGGTTTAGAAGTTCTTGACATGGCAAAGAAAGTGAAGACGCGATGACATGGCGACCACCGATTGGATTCAGAGGAGTGACGGAGCGATACGCGTGGCAAGGAGTGACGGAGCGATACGCGTGGCAAACTCTCATTGGCTGGAAGAAGACTTGGCGACCAAGTTACGAAGCTTCTAGAAGATGAGACTTGGTGACCAAGCAACTGGAAAACTTGGGGAGAAAGGTAAAAACCTTCTGGAAGCAAGGTTACTTGCCACGGAAGTTTCGTAGTGGGACATGTGTCCATTTTTCCTCATGCATGTGTGCCATTTGTCCAGCCCAGCCTCAGTCCTCCATTTCTATAAATACCAGACCCCTCCCTTTCATTTTTCTCATTCAAAACCGTGAGAGCTTACCTTAGAGAGAGAGTGGTGAGTTAGAGAGAGAAACCGAGAAAAAAAGAGTGTTTTCGGGTAGTTTTTAGTTAGCGTTTTTGGGGAGATAGCTAGGGGTGCTGGATAGTCTTTGTAGCCAGTAGCCAAGGTGCGTTTCCTGTGTGTTTCTTGTGTGTGTGTTTTGTTTGCAGGTTCGAGCTTGACCAACGGGTCTTAAACGGAGACTCGGGGCATAGTTAACGATTTTCTGCAGGGCCCCGGGGAAAGTGTGTGCTGCATGCATATGTTGGGGTCAAAAACGGTTACGACGGAATTACCACCCGAAAATCTTCGGAGATCGTATTTCCGAAAGAGTTAGTAAAAGAAGAGATGTAATTTTCGTAAAAATAACCTATACGAGGTTTTTACGAAGAAGTATCCTTTGGGATTCAAACCGAACAAACCAAGCTCGGTCGCTACGTATACACGCCGTCCGGTCGCTACGTAGCAACCAAACCCGAGCCAAGCTCGGTCGCTACGCAGCGACCGAGCGATCGTCCCGCTCGGTCGCTACGTAGCGACCGAGCTCGAGCCAAAGCTCGATCGCTACGTAGCGACCAAGCTCAGCCAAGCTCGGTCGCTACGTAGCGACCGAGCGATCGTCCCGCTCGGTCGCTACGTAGCGACCGAGCTCGAGCCAAAGCTCGGTCGCTACGTAGCGACCGAGCGATCGTCCCGCTCGGTCGCTACGTAGCGACCGAGCTCAGCCAAGCTCGGTCGCTACGTAGCGACCGAGCGATCGTCCCGCTCGGTCGCTACGTAGCGACCGAGCTCAAGCCAAAGCTCGGTCGCTACGTAGCGACCGAGCACTCGTCTCACTCGGTCGCTACGTAGCGACCGGGCTCGAGCCAAAGTTCGGTCGCTGTGTAGCGATTGAACCTTTCCGAACATCGATACGACACCAGTCCATGCATTCTCGTCAAACCTTCGAATGCTATCTCCCGAAGACCGTAGCAAGCTCAGTCCATGTTTCCCGCTATTCTAATTCATCGATCAAACTTCGCGGATTAGAAACCGCGGAAAACTCGTAGTAAACGTGTCGAGTCGGAAGACGGCCCAAAGGGACCTAAAACACGATTCGAAGCCCATCCTACGATTTTCCTAACCAAAAGCCCGTAAACCACAACATGGTTTACGCTTGGCCCACAAGGAAGGATAAATGTCAAGTTTTCGCGGATAAACACGGAAGTTTTGAAGATAATTGTGAAGATCGGGAAAAATGGAATATCTCCATTTTTATGCTATGACGGCTTAAGGGCAGAAGAGTAAAAGCGTAAACCGACCTTGGAGCTAGTATATAAGGAGTCCTAGGCGAGGAGCAGAGGAGAGAACTTTTTCAGAGCAAACTTAGCACTTAGAGCAATTTAGGCAATTTTCCGTTTTTGTTATTTCGAGCTGCGACTCAATTAGGTTTAGTCGTCTTAGGGTTGCTAGAACTAGGAATCTCGCAGGCTTATACCTTGTTGTAACGCTCATACGCAGATTCGGAATAAGATCTACTTTGCTCTCTTTTCGATTTCTTATTTTTATCGTTTTTATTCTCGTGTTCTGATTGCTTGACGTGTGGTAATTAACAGATATCCGGGTCCTCTGGGAAATTAGGGTTTTCCTAGTTTCCTAATTTAAACGGAAATCGACAGTGTGAATTTCGGTTCCCACAGTTTGGCGCTAGAAGGAGGGCGACTTACGGATCAATCTAACCCGCAAAAGCCACACACAATCTGACATGTCAACCAACGACGCGGATAACGTGCAAACTCCTCTTAATGGAGGCAGCGGCACCGATCTCCACACTCCAGTAGCGGACGTATCCGCGGCCAACGCGCAAGCCAACGCCGCGACGCTCGAGGAGTTCAAAAAGATGTTCGCCACCTATGAGAAAAGGTCGGAAGAACAGGATAAGCTCGTGAATACCTTGACCAAACAGGTTGAAACCTTAACGGCAAGGACCCAAGCTATCCGTCCCCGCGGAACCACCAAAATCCGCAGGAAAAAGCTCGACTTCGCCACCCCACTCGATAGAACAGGACTCGCGCGGGAACGACCTTCCGGTCAAAACCCTAGCGAGAAATCTCCCGTCGAAAAGGGGAACCCTGAAAATCTTCCGCCCCCTGCAAAGGATTCGGAGGATAACGAAGCCGAACACATTGACCTGGATCCTAGCGATGTCTCCAACGACACCGACGAGGATGTCGACAGACATCCAAGAAGGACCAGAAGCCGATCCGCTCGGGAAGGCTCCCCGTTCGAAAAACCAATGACGGAAGAAGAAGAAGTCGCCTATTGGAACGAACAAGAGGAGCTGGCCGAAAGGCAAACCGAGCTCACTCGCAGTAAGCGCCGACAGGTTCGGAAATCCACTGACGAGACATCGGATATCCGCTATCTTCGCGACTACATCACTAATGGAAGGGGCTCGAAAAGACCCCCTTTACCAGTCGCATTTCGGACATGAGGGTGTCCGATCCGGGAAAGGTCAAAGTACCAAAGTACGATGGTACGGCCGATCCAAATGCGCACCTTCAGGATTTCCACATCGCGATTGGAAGAGCAAGACTGAAGGACGGCGAGAAAGATGCCGGCTATTGCCGCCTGTTCGTCGAAAATCTCGAAGGAGCAGCGCTCGAATGGTTCGCACGCCTTCGTCGCAACACCATCGGGAGTTTTCGACAGCTCGCATCGGAATTCCTCAAACAGTACTCTGTATTCATAGACAGGGAAACCTCCGATGTTGACCTCTGGAGTCTCTCCCAGAGGGAAGACGAACCCCTCCGCGAATTTATCAGTCGGTTCAAGCTGATAATGTCCAGGGTCAGCGGGATAAGCGACAAAGTGGCCATCGACGCGCTGAGAAAGACGCTCTGGTACAAGTCGAAATTCAGAAAATGGATAACTCTCGACAAACCGCGAACGATCCAGGACGCCCTCCACAAAGCAACGGACTACATCATAGTCGAGGAAGAAACTAAAGTCTTATCGCAAAAACATAAGCCGGCAAGACCATCCTCGAAAGACGCAGATCCGAAGGGGAAAAAGAAGAACTCTCGTAACGACAAGTACGTCCATCACGAGGGGGAAGATCTCCAAGGGGCGCATAACTATGCGATCAGTTCGGATCAAGGCCGGACCACGGGCAACACATGGACTCGCAATCAAGGGTATGACGAAAACACCTTCTGCGAGTTCCACCAATCCCGAGGACACTCCACGACCAATTGCAAAGTCTTGGGAGCAAGACTGGCCGCGAAGCTACTCGCTGGAGAGCTTTCGGAAGTAACTAGCGTCAAGGATCTCATCCTCGATTCTGATCGGCCTCCAAAGACGGATAGAAATCCGCCCGCTGAAAAATCCCCTCAACGAAACCATCCTGGGGATAAACGCGGTAGGAGGCCGGATGACAAAGGGAACGATAACAATCGTCGCAGAGTCAATATGATCATCGGAGGATCACAATACTGCGGCGATACCGTGTCGGCCATCAAGGCTTACCAACGGAAGGCAGAGTCAAGTGCAAATTGGCCTACATGGTCTCCTCCTCGAGACGGCCAAAGTTGCTCGATCACCTTCACGGAGGAAGAAGCCGGCGGTATCGACCAACCTCACTGCGACCCGCTCGTCATAGATCTCGTCATACGAGATTTAGAAGTCGGAAGGGTACTCGTCGACACGGGAAGCACGGTCAACGTAATCTTCCGCGACACTCTCAAGCGGATGAGTATCGAACTCGGAGAAGTAATTCCGACGCCAAAACCGCTCACGGGTTTTTCAGGCGAAGTGTCGATGACTCTCGGATCAATCCAATTGCCAGTCATGGCCAAAGAGATCACAAAAATCGTCGAATTCGCGGTAGTCGATCATCCCGCTATCTACAACGTAATCATGGGAACCCCATGGCTCAACGCCATGCAGGCAGTTCCATCAACCTACCACCTGGGTCTCAAGTTCCCAACGCCGAGCGGAGTCGCGGCCATCTGGGGATGCCAAAAACAGTCGCGACTATGCTTCCTCGCGGAGCATAAGTTAAGGCAAATCACGGCTTCCACAAACGGCAAACGCGCGAAGATAGATCGATCTTCAGCCAAAAGCGCCCCCGGAGAAGACGAAGTAAAATCGTCTATCAACGCAAACGCATCGGACGTCGAGGCTCGACATAAATCCGAAGCCCACGCAACAACTCAACCGGAACATCCGGAAAATAGCGTCGACCCAGCCACGATCGACACGGTCAAGGCGGACATCGCGACATCTACCGCCGAGTAAGAACACTCGCGGCATGAAACAGAACTACGAGATGGCTTGATCCTCGAAAGGGGTACGTAGGCAGCTCGTCAAAAGACGAGTTCAGCTATCCCCCTCTCTAAAAAGGGGGGGGGGGAGTGGGTGCGTATACTCGTATACTCCCACTTAGAAAAATCTTCATTATTGTAATCGAGTTTTTAGAAACTTCAAAAACTTTTACTACAATATACATTGTCCTTTCTTATCGAAAACGTTTACGCTTCAGTAAAAACAAAAGAAACTTTCAGGACACGCCTGAAAACGTTAAGACTCTTGTCTGCGGGCCCTTCCGGCCCAAAAATCGTAAAGATTATCATCTTTCAAAAATACACGCATAATCCTCGAAATAACTGCGAGACGTCGCAAAAGTTAAAATTCGAGGACAATGCTAACAAATTGTCCGAACGCGACCACCAAAAACCTTACACCCCGTTCGTCGATTGGCCCCGACGAACACGCCAGCCGTCTTAAACAAACGCAATCCCATCACTCTTTTGATCTTTAAAAACGTCCAGCACAAGGACAAAAGCGCGCTACAAAAAAAATCCGAAATTTTGGTTTAGCACTTCCAGTTGATTCTGAGAAGATGCTCGATTCGTACCATACAAGTCATATAAGCCGAGAACATATCGCGGACTTTAAATCGGTGCGAGTCAGGAAGAAATCGCAACAGGAAAAACGATAGCCGGCTAGTCACCGCACAAACCTTAACCGAAAGTAAACCTAGGTCTTGCCCTAAACCCAACGCTCTGGTCTCAAACATCTCAAGGCATGATATCTAAAAGATACGAGATCATAAACCATGTCTCTCCGTTCGTATCTCAATGTTCTCGAAAATCGTAAAGATAAGTAAATTTTTACGAAAATCACGAACGAACCAACAGATTGAACGTCTAATCAGAACTACATACGAGACGACAACTCGTATTTACTTCAACCCTACTCAGGAAAACTCGAAACAAAACATTTATCATATAAATAAACCGCGTAAAGCGGCAAGGGATTCAAAGCCACCAACGGCCAGTCCCGGAAATACAAATACGGCCATCTAGGCCTAAACGAAATCCAAATTCAAAGGGCCACACTCGGCCGAAAACAAGGATAACTGATCCATCCCTCATGATCCAAAGTCAAAGTCCCCGGACAACGAAGCACCAAACGCATCCGCGGGACGATCCACTTCCTCGCCACCATCGTGAAAATCGGTCGGAACCTCCTCGGTATCAGGGGAAACCGGGATGGAATCCCAGAACCCTTGAATCCTCTCGTCAATCGGAGGGATAAGCGCCTCAGCGTGGGCACGGTCACTCATCCCACTCTTCATCAAGCTCATTTCCTCTTCAAACACATAGTCATCGGCTCGCGTCCTCCAAAGACTTCCGACCGAACCACGGCACTCGCGAAAGTCACCCACCGAGGTAAAGGCATTCTTGAGGTTCCCGTACTCAACCTGGAACTGAGATGCACGAGTCTTCATCACCTCGACGATTTCTCTTTTGCCTTTCCTCTCCGCTTTACGAACAGCCCGCGCATGATCACGAGTAAGCTGCGCCTCTCGCTCCAGCATCTCGCCTTGCACGCGAGCAAGATCCCGCTCCGCTTTCTCCGCCTTGAAGCGGTAGACCATGGCTTCTCTATGGCCCGCCTCAATGGCCGAGCCCAGCAAGCTCAGGCCCTGCAAAATCGATTGGCATGTTATAAATATATACATGGGACAATCACCAAAAAATTCTAAAAAAAAACTAACCCCATTGATGATGCGAGATCCTTCCGCAACGACTCTCGGCCTCGCCGATTCTTTCGTAGGAGGAGGAGCATCGAAACCCGATGGCAGCCCAGCAAAGAAATCATCGAAATCCGGAATAGGGGCCTCGCTCGAACCGCTCCCGTCGCCGTAAGCAAGGTTCGGATCCCATCCTGGAAGCATAGAGTCATCCATCGAAAACTCTATGTCGCCAAGATCGACATCTTTTCCCTTCCAAGAGCTCGACTCCGGCGCAGCTGTCGGAGCTTCGACGGGATTCTGGTCGTCGGGTTCGGAGTCGCTTCCCGTGTCCGCATCCAAAGCAGGACCGGGTTGCACGAATCTCAGTGCCTTCCGAACCCTCTTCGGCGTAAAAGAAGTCCAGAAGAAGGGACCATTCCAGAGAAGATCCCTCACCGAAATGATGTCCTCGGGAACGGAGCAAAAGGGTTGATGAAGGGACGATCATTCGGCAACCTCCGGAACAATGGAATGCAACTCTCTTCGACGGATGCAGCGTCTATACGGACAAAGAAAAAGAACTTCTTCCACGAGTTGAAGTTCGAAATAAACTTCTTAACCACTGACATAAATTTCCGAGGGACCAACCTATGCTTATCCGTACCCCTGACAAGTTGAAGCCTCAAAAGCGCTTCATAATGATCGACGGAAAGGGAAAGGCCATGCTCGTAGCTTAGGATCAGGATCCCAATAAGGTGCTGAATGGCAAGGGGTGTCAACTGACTTATCGCAACTTCGAAACGGTCCAACACTCGGACGAGAATTTCGGGTATGGGGAACCAGAGGCGACAACGCACTACGAACGCCTCATAACAAGTAAAGTAACCCTCCGGGGGGTTGTTAGCACATTCCCCGCGGCAGGGAACCCGGAACTCCACAGCATCCGGGATGTGGTAGAACGATCGCATCGTCGCGAGAAACTCGTCAGTAGTCCTGCTTGCATCCTCTTCCTCGACTCCACGATGGACCAGGACCGGGAACGGCTTCTCCTTGGGAGGGGTCAACGAGCCATAATGAGCAACCCACCATGCCTCGTTCTCGGCAGGATGCACCGAGTGAGGCACGAACTCCATCTTCGGAACGACGAGCTCTTCATAAGGACTCGCGGACGAAGACCCTTTTTTCGCAATCTTTTTCTTGCTCGACATCTTTACACTTCTCTTGAGAGAATAGAGGAAAAGGGTGGAGAGAAAGATAGAAAGTTTTTTGAAAGATCTTAGAGAAAAACAAGAAAGTGAAAAAATTATGGAACAAGTTACCTCTCTTCTTATAAGACATGAGGATTTACTATTCAAGCTCGGACTTTCGGATATTAATTCCATCCATCACGCCTAACTTGCCAAACATGCCTAACCGCACGCTAGGATCCTACGATGCATGATCCTAACGGGCTGGGGGGCTAACTGTTGGGGTCAAAAACGGTTACGACGGAATTACCACCCAAAAATCCTCGGAGATCGTATTTCCGAAAGAGTTAGTAAAAGAAGAGATGTAATTTTCGTAAAAATAACCTATACGAGGTTTTTACGAAGAAGTATCCTTTGGGATTCAAACCGAACAAACCAAGCTCGGTCGCTACGTATACACGCCGTCCAGTCGCTACATAGGAACCAAACCCGCGCCAAGCTCGGTCGCTACGCAGCGACCGAGCGATCGTCCCGCTCGGTCGCTACGTAGCGACCGAGCTCGAGCCAAAGCTCGGTCGCTACGTAGCGACCGAGCGGGACGCGTCGCGACCGAGCTTGAGCCAAAGCTCAGTCGCTACGTAGCGACCGAGCGATCGTCCCGCTCGGTCGCTACGTAGCGACCGAGCACTCGTCTCACTCGGTCGCTACGTAGCGACCGGGCTCGAGCCAAAGTTTGGTCGCTGTGTAGCGATTGAACCTTTCCGAACATCGATACGACACCAGTCCATGCATTCTCGTCAAACCTTCGAATGCTATCTCCCGAAGACCGTAGCAAGCTCAGTCCATGTTTCCCGCTATTCTAATTCATCGATCAAACTTCGCGGATTAGAAACCGCGGAAAACTCGTAGTAAACGTGTCGAGTCGGAAGACGGCCCAAAGGGACCTAAAACACGATTCAAAGCCCATCCTACGATTTTCCTAACCCAAAGTCCGTAAACCACAGCATGGTTTACGCTTGGCCCATAAGGAAGGATAAATGTCAAGTTTCCGCGGATAAATACGGAAGTTTTGAAGATAATTTTGAAGATCGGGAAAAATGGAATATCTCCATTTTTATGCTATGACAGCTTAAGGGCAGAAGAGTAAAAGCGTAAACCGACCTTGGAGCTAGTATATAAGGAGTCCTAGGCGAGGAGCAGAGGAGAGAACTTTTTCAGAGCAAACTTAGCACTTAGAGCAATTTAGGCAATTTTCCGTTTTTGTTATTTCGAGCTGCGACTCAATTAGGTTTAGCCGTCTTAGGGTTGCTAGAACTAGGAATCTCGCCGACAGCTCTCGAGCCCAGGCTTATACCTTGTTGTAACGCTTATACGCAGATTCGGAATAAGATCTACTTTGCTCTCTTTTCGATTTCTTATTTTTATCGTTGTTATTCTCTTGTTCTGATTGCTTGACGTGTGGTAATTAACAGATATCCGGGTCCTCTGGGAAATTAGGGTTTTCCTAGTTTCCTAATTTAAACGGAAATCGACAGTGTGAATTTCGGTTCCCACAGCATACATGTTGTGTGATTGATTAGTTGTTTGTTATTTGTCACTCGCTTAGTTATTTATTTTTAGTCTAGACTTAGGTGCATCGAGGTTTGAGGTTAAGCTCCCTCATGCTAAGTATTGTTTGTGTATTTGTCTAGACTAGGGCGAGTGATTGTTATGCTTTGAGTCTAGATGTGCGTGGAGGTTAGAGGTGGAGCTCCCTCACGCTTGTTGCTTGTTTGTGTGGCATCTAGACTAAAGCATGGGCCATCTCGGGGTTAGATTAGGGAAAGCCTAATTCTCCGAAGGTTTTCGAGACCATGGAGTTAGATTGGGCGATACCCAATTCTCTAGTGGTGGAGTGATCTACTCTCCATGGCTTGTCACATGAAGTGGGTCGCGCCCATGGACAAGCGCTGCATGACGATGCGGCCCGGGTTAGATTGGGAGAAGCCTAATTCCCGGAGATGATGTTTTCCGACCATGTGACTGTTGTGTTTGTGATCGGGAGTGTTCAGTATGGAGATGTGTTAGGGCTCCGAGGTGTTGGGATCCCAGGATGTGTGTCATCCGAATTTTTGTTTGTGTAGATCGAGTCTAGGATCGAGTCTAGCTTTCTTTTTGTGTAGTTAGGCCTCAGTGGTGAGACCATTTGTTTGTTTAGTAATTGCTTGTTTGCTTGCTTGCTTGCTTGTTTGTTTGTTGCTTCTGCTGTGTTGTTTACTAACCAATTGTTGATTGTGTTTGAGGCATGGGCTGAAGGGGGTCGTTGTTGTTTATTTTTGGAACTCACTGAGTATTTCCGATTACTCATCCCCTCTTCTACTATACAGGTAACCCGTAGGTAGGAAGCTTAGGGCGCAGCGGAACGGGAAGCGGCCGGTGTAGATTGGAAGTGGCATAAGCATAAGCGGACTATCTTTTGGAATGTATAATTACTTTCTTTTCATTTTGGCACTAGGCCGTGAGCTCAAACTCTGGTATTTTGTATTGTAATGTTTTGTAAAACGCTTTCTACCTATTATTAATAAAATGTATGTTTATATTCGTAGTTGTGTGTTAAATGATATTAGACCTTGTCCGGGTCGATACAACTCGATGATTGTGGTACGGGTTGTGAAGCCTTAGGCCATGACATCGAGGTCATAGCAAACTGGAACGGATTGGTCGAGAGTCTTGACTTGTTCTTGATTCTTGGTCGAACCGGTACGGTGAGCTATACTTGTGGCACTCCCGGGACGTACCGGGTTAGTCCGGCCTGGTACGGTCCGGGGGTGTTACAAATGGTGGTATCAGAGCGTGTTTCCGATCATGCTCATAAACCGAAACATTTTTCAAATGTTTTTATCTAGTCAAAATGAGTCGCTTATGCCACATTAGGAAACCGGTCCGTTCCGCTTAGGGTTTTTAGGGAGTAGTTTTAGGATTAGTTCCTTGGGAATTTTTCTTTCTTTAGGATTAACCCTTGAAACCGTGCAGATGTCTAATCAAGGATCAGGAGCAGGCTAGTCGTTCGGAACGTCGGGTCAGGATGGGTCGAGGTACGCAAACTACCACAACTTCTGGGATGCTCCGAATTCAGCAAACCAGACTGGCGACAGTGGACCAAGGCCTATGGAAGGCGTTGAACGTGCTCACAGTGAGGAGAACGTATCTCCTGTAGCGTGGCGATTATCAGTATCACCACCCAATTCTCAGCATGTGGAATCAGAACCATTCGTTGGACCACAGAGACCCCATTCATCTCATGCAAACTCGGAAGGATCTACATCAATTAGAATCAACTCAAGACCAGCAGAGCCGGCTACACCTACGCAAGCACCTGCACCGGCTCCAGCAGAAGGAAGTAGACCAGCAGATCCAACCTTATCTATGGTACATAACCTTTTGTCTAAAGTCTTAACCAACAAAGTTACCCCAAGTCCAGAAGCAAATCAACCTGAAACTCGACAACCAGACTTCCTGAAGTATGTTCTTACGATGAAGAACATGGGTACCTATAAGTTCGAAAGAGAAGCTGGCACCTTCAAAGCAGATACATGGCTACGGCGTGTAGAGAAGAACTTCTCAACCACCAGGTGTCCATACGAGTACAAGAAAGACGTAGCTGTGCATTACTTGGAGAAAGACGCAATGTCTTGGTGGGAGAGTATCACACGAAGACAAAGAGTAGAAGACATGGATTGGGATGCATTCAAGCAGGAATTTCAGAGAAAGTATTTTCCTCCAGAAGCAAGAGACAGAATGGAGCAAGCATTTCTTCGATTGGAGCAAGGTGAAAGGAGTGTTAGGGAGTACGAATCAGAATTTCTCAAGCTCAGTCGAATCATCTATTACGAGGACGGAGATGAAGCGGTGTTAGTTCGTAAGTTCTTACGAGGTCTTAAGCCAGAGATCGGGAGTTGTCTACAAGCCGTCAATTTTGTGAGTTTGTTCGAGTTAATAGAGAAAGCAGTCAACGTGGAGGAGATGGTAGCAGCTGAACGTGAACCAACCGTTGGATCAAACCCCAAACCTCAGAGCAGTCAGTCCAAGGATGATAAGTTGCGAACCAACCAGAAGAAAGGAAGAAAGGGTCAGTTCAAACGACATGGAAAGAAGCCGAAGGCACAGGTGACATGCTACAATTGTGGTCAGTTGGGACATTACTCTCGTGAATGCACCAACTCAACGGCTGAGAAGACGGATTGGAAGGCATCGGTTACTTGCTACAGCTGTGGAGAGAAAGGTCATTTCGCCAACGAGTGTACTGTGAACCGTCCAGGACAGGGAAGAGGATCGTCTGCGCGTACCCAACCAAACCGACCGACCAGAGAACACCCAGCCGGGCGTCCTGCATCCGAAGGGAGAGTCTATGCCTTGGAGATGGAGGAAACTCCATCTAGTGCTTCGGGACCGTCGAGAGGTCCTGTGACAGGTTTGTTTGGGTGCTAACTCTCTTTTGCGTGTTTATTTCTGTGTAGAGTAGTTAGTAGTTTGTAGTTTGTTGTGTTAGCATTCTGGATGAATGCTAGTGTGTTGATCTTTGTTAGGATCATTGTTGGTTGGTGGAACCCCTGCTGTTGTTTTGTTTGATTCGGGAGCCACCCATAATTTTGTGAACCCAGTAGTAGCCTCTAGATTTGTAGGAACCCTTGTGACCCGTGATATTGATATCTCGGTGTTAACCCCTGGAGGCCAAACCTTGAAACCTTGAAAGCTGAAAAGGTGTTGTTGGGTGTGTTGGATGTGCCTATTGTGCTTTTACACGCAACCCTTTTAGCCAACCTAGTGGTCATGCCCTTAGAAGGTTTCGAGGTTATTTTAGGAATGGATTGGCTGTCAAGGCATCGGGCGTGGCTGGACTGTGCAAGAGGAAGAGTTTTCTTTGAAGACGACCATCGAGGAGTATTGGCGTATTATGGGATCAAGCCTAGCGTCTCAGCAACGTTCGTCACAGCAATGAGAGCAGAGAGAGCCTTAGTGGACGGCGAGGTCTACTTGGTATCGCTTACGTACATCGGAGAGGAGACAGGAAAGGAATTGAGAATGGAAGACATTCCAGTGGTCCAAGAGTTTGAAGACGTGTTTCGGGCGTTAACGGAGTTACCACCACCTCGGAGTAACCCGTTCACCATCAACTTAGAACTGAGCGCTGCACCTATCGCCAAGGCACCTTACCGCATGGCACCAGCAGAGTTAGCAGAGCTCAAGAAGCAGTTGGAGGATTTACTAGACAAAGGTTTCATCAGACCGAGTTCTTCACCTTGGGGAGCTCCGGTTTTGTTTGTGAAGAAGAAGGATGGCAGCATGAGATTGTGCATCGACTACAGAGGAATCAACAATGTCACGATCAAGGATAAGTACCCTTTACCTAGGATCGATGAATTGTTGGATCAACTAAGAGGAGCGAGTTTGTTCTCGAAGATAGATTTGGCTTCGGGATATCACCAAATTCCGATAGCAGAGAACGACGTAATGAAGACAGCATTCAACACTTGGTACGGCCAGTTTGAGTTCGTTGTAATGCCATTCGGGTTAACCAACGCACCAGCAGTATTCATGAGGTTGATGAATGAAGTATTTCACGACTACCTCGACAAGTTCGTGATTGTGTTCATCGACGACATACTCATCTACTCACGGAGCGAGGAGGAGCACAAGGAGCATCTGAGGATGGTACTTGAGAGACTAAGAGACCGGAAGTTGTTTGCTAAGCTCAGCAAGTGTCGATTCTGGAAGCGCGAGATTGGTTTCTTAGGTCATAGAGTTTCCAAGGAAGGAGTTTCGGTGGATCCAGAGAAGATTGAAGTCATCCAGAAGTGGCCTTGTCCAACCTCAGTAACGGAGATCAGAAGTTTCCTCGGATTGGCAGGCTATTACCAAAAGTTCGTGCAAGCTTTCTCATCAATCGCGAAACCTTTGACACGATTGACGGGAAAGGAAGTCCCATTTCTTTGGGATGAGCATACGGAGAGAGCTTTCAACAAACTCAAGGAGGCATTGACTACGGCACCAGTTCTTGCCTTACCTCAGCCGGGTAAGCCATATGTTGTGTATACTGACGCATCGCGGGTAGGATTAGGGTGTGTGTTAATGCAAGAAAACAGAGTCATTGCATACGCCTCAAGACAGTTGAAGAAGCACGAGGAGAACTACCCCACACACGATCTGGAGATGGCGGCCGTTGTTTTTGCATTAAAGATATGGCGCTCGTATCTTTATGGAGAAAGCGTTCAGGTATTTACGGATCACAAAAGCCTTAAATACTTGTTCACTCAGGCGGATCTGAATTTGCGACAAAGACGGTGGATGGAATTCATTGCGGACTACGACGTTCAGATTCAGTATCACCCAGGAAAAGCAAACGTGGTTGCAGATGCATTGAGTCGACGAAGAGCTGTAGTAGACTCAGAGCGAGATTTGGAGAAGTTATCAGACGAATTCAAGAAGGTAACTTTAGCTGCACTGGAAGGAGAATCTAGTGAACCATTGGGAATGCAAGCCGTGAACCAAGCCAGTTTGATACAACGTATTCGAGGAGCGCAGCAGCAAGACGAGAACCTGAAGATCATCATGGAGCAGCTACGAGAGCAAGGAGGGCCAAATGCTAGTGGATATCATATGGCAGAAGACGGAACATTGCTACTCAACGGAAGAATCACTGTGCCAAAGGAGGGTGGATTCAAGGAGGATATTCTCAAGTTAGCGCATCAGTCACTTTTGAGTATACATCCTGGAAGCACCAAGATGTATAGAGATATGAGGAGATATTACCATTGGCCAGGAATGAAGAAGTCAGTAGCAAGATGGGTAGCGCAGTGTCAAGTTTGGCAGCAAATCAAAGCCGAACACCAAGTGCCAGGAGGGTTACTTCAAAGCTTACCTATTCCCGAGTGGAAGTGGGATTCAGTGTCCATGGATCTAATCACAGGATTACCAGTGGCCAGAGGAAGATCAAATAATGCAATTTGGGTTATCATGGATCGGCTGACAAAGGTAGCACATTTGTTAGCAATCAGAGACACAGACAAGACGGAGACATTGGCGGAACTTTACATCAATCAGATTGTGAAGCTACACGGAGTACCAGCAAACATTGTCTCAGATCGAGATCCAAGATTTACAGCAGCATTCTGGAGAGCATTGCAAGGATCGTTGGGTACGGAGTTGCACATCAGTACTGCATTTCACCCAGAAACGGACGGGCAGACGGAGAGGACCATCCAGACAATAGAGGATATGCTACGTTTGTGTATTCTCGATTGGTCAGGTACGTGGGAGAACTATCTACCTTTGATAGAATTTTCCTACAACAATAGTTTCCACGCCAGCATTGCAATGTCACCATACGAGGCATTGTACGGAAGACCCTGTCGAACACCTCTATGTTGGACGGAAGTTGGAGAACGAAGATTATTCAGACCAGGAGTCATTGAAGAAACATTGGAGAAGCTGCAAGTCATCCGAGCAAACATGAAGAAGGCACATGATCGACAGAAGAAGAACTCTGATCAAAGAAGGAGAGAAGTAGTATTTGCAGTTGGAGATATGGTCTATCTCAAGGTATCAGCTCAGAAAGGAAAGGATCATTTCGGCAAAGTTGGGAAGTTAGCAGTTCGTTTCATTGGTCCATACTGGATCATTGGAAGAGTAGGAGAAGTAGCTTACAGGCTAGAGCTGCCAGAAGACATGAATTTACACCCTGTATTTCATGTATCTATGCTGAGAAGGCACATTCGAGATCCTGATTCTATCGAGCCTGAGAGAATCCCAGAGCTGAGGACAAATCTCACATATCCAGAAGGGCCGATACGCATCGGGGAACGACGTTTGAAGATGCTGAAGAATAGGGAGATTCCTAAAATCCAAGTCTTTTGGGGAAGACAAAACCGCTTGGTGATAACATGGGAAGATGAAGACAGATTTTGTCAGAACTATCCAGAGTTCTTCGAAGATGAAGCAGCGACGTCATCAGCACCTTAGAATTCGGGGACGAATTCTAATGAGTGGGGGAGAATGTAATGACCCTGCTCATAAGTAGAAAAGTCAAAGACCTTGACCTTAGTCGTGGTCGAAACGAGGAACGGTCATGGTCGAAAGACAGTTTTCTGCCGGTACGAGAAAATCAATAAAAACCGAGCAAGAGGAGAACAACGTTTTGAAACCGAAGAAGGAGAACCATTGTCTAAGTAAATCAAGGAATGAGTTTTCTCATTTGAAGAAGAGGTTTAGAAGTTGTTGACATGGCGAAGAAAGTGAAGACGCGATGACATGGCGACCACCGATTGGAGAAGCATTGTTAAGGTGGGTTTCCTGTGTGTTTCTTGTGTTGTGTTTTGTATGCAGGTTCGAGCTTGACCAACGGGTCTTAAACGGAGACTCGGGGCATAGTTAATCGATTTTCTGCAGGGCCCCGGGGAAAGTTTGTGCTGCATGCATACATGTTGTGTGATTGATTGGTTGTTTGTTTAGTTGTCACTCGCTTAGTTATTTAGTTTTAGTCTAGACTTAGGTGCATCGAGGTTTGAGGTTAAGCTCCCTCATGCTAAGTAGTGTTTGTGTGTGTGTTTGTCTAGAGTAGGGCGAGTGATTGTTATGCTTTGAGTCTAGATGTGCGTGGAGGTTAGAGGTGGAGCTACCTCACGCTTGTTGCTTGTTTGTGTGGCATCTATACTAAAGCATGGGCCATCTCGGGGTTAGATTAGGGAAAGCCTAATTCTCCGAAGGTGTTCGAGACCATGGAGTTAGATTGGGCGATACCCAATTCTCTAGTTGTGGAGTGACCTACTCTCCATGGCTTGTCACGTGAAGTGGGTCGCGCCCATGGACAAGCGCTGCATGACGTTGCGGCCCGGGTTAGATTGGGAGAAGCCTAATTCCCGGAGATGATGTTTTCCGACCATGTGACTGTTGTGTTTGTGATCGGGAGTGTTCAGTATGGAGATGTGTTAGGGCTCCGAGGTGTTGGGATCCCAGGATGTGTTTCATCCGAATTTTTGTTTGTGTAGATCGAGTCTAGGATCGAGTCTAGCTTTCTTTTTGTGTAGTTAGGCCTCGGTGGTGAGACCATTTGTTTGTTTAGTAATTGCTTGTTTGCTTGCTTGCTTGCTTGTTTGTTTGTTGCTTCTGCTGTGTTGTTTACTAACCAATTGTTGATTGTGTTTGGGGCATGGGCTGAAGGGGGTCGTTGTTGTTTATTGTTGGAACTCACTGAGTAATTCTGATTACTCATCCCCTCTTCTACTATGCAGGTAACCCGTACGTAGGAAGCTTAGGGCGCAGCAGAACGGGAAGCGGCCGGTGTAGATTGGAAGTGGCATAAGCATAAGCGGACTATCTTTTGGAATGTATAATTACTTTCTTTTCATTTTGGCACTAGGCCGTGAGCTCAAACTCTGATATTTTGTATTGTAATGTTTTGTAAAACGCTTTCTACCTATTATTAATAAAATGTATGTTTATATTCGTAGTTGTGTGTTAAATGATACTAGACCTTGTCCGGGTCGACACAACTCGATGATTGTGGTACGGGTTGTGAAGCCTTAGGCCATGACATCGAGGTCATAGCAAACTGGAACGGATTGGTCGAGAGTCTTGACTTGTTCTTGATTCTTGGTCGAACCGGTACGGTGAGCTATACTTGTGGCTCCCGGGACGTACCGGGTTAGTCCGGCCTGGTACGGTCCGGGGGTGTTACAAACATGGCTAGCAAGTATCTTGTTGATAAGCTAGGATTCGTCAAAACTGCACATCCCCGGCCATACCGTCTCAAATGGCTCAATGATGAGACTGAACTCAAGATTGTCGAACAAGTTGTTGTGTCCTTCAGTATTGGCAAGTACCATGACCAGGTCAAGTGTTATGTTGTACCCATGCAAGCCAGCCATATACTTTTAGGAAGGCCGTGGCAGTTTGACAAGGAGACCCTTCACCATGGACGCACCAACATTTATAGTTTCGTCCACAACAACAAGAAGCACAGCCTAGCACCTCTCAGCCCCCAAGAAGTTCATGATATGCAGAAGGCAATGATCCAGTCCGGCCAGGTAAGTAACACTAACCTTTACATGACTTCCGGACTAGTGCTTAAATCATTACAACGTGAGACACAGGTGCTACTAATGATCTTTAAGGAAGGTTGTTTTGCTGGTTTTGAGGCTCCTGAAGTACCGGATGTAGTACAAGACCTCATGGGACGTTACAAGGATGTCTTTCCTGATGAGATTCCAGCCGGTTTACCCCCTGTCCGTGGCATAGAACATCAGATCGACCTTGTACCCGGTGCGCCCCTACCAAGCCGAGCCGCTTACCGTGTCAACACTGAGGAAGCTAAGGAGCTGGAGCGGCAGGTCCAAGACCTCATGAACAAAGGCTACATCCGCGAGAGCCTTAGTCCCTGTGCGGTCCCGGTTCTACTAGTGCCAAAGAAGGATGGAACGTGGCGCATGTGTGTGGACTGTCGAGCCATCAACAACATAACCATCAAATATCGGTACCCTATACCTAGATTAGATGATATGTTGGATGAACTGAGTGGGTCTGTTGTGTTTTCTAAGATTGATCTCAGGAGTGGGTACCATCAAGTCCGCATGAAGGAAGGAGATGAGTGGAAAACCGCCTTCAAGACCAAGCAAGCACTGTACGTGTGGCTGGTGATGCCGTTTGGCCTTACCAACGCCCCTAGCACATTCATGAGGCTCATGAACGAGGTCCTCCGACCTTACATTGATCACGAGACTCTTAAGCATTTGAGGGGCCAGACCACACTCAAGAAGAGGCATGCTAGGTGGCTGGAGTTTGTGGAGACTTTTCCCTATGTGATCAAGTACAAGAAGGGAAAGGACAACGTAGTGGCAGATGCTCTATCCCAGCGCCACACACTTATTACCACCATGGAGGCTAAGATCATGGGTTTTGAACAACTTAAAATGTCTTATGAAACTGACCTTGATTTTTCTGAGCTTTACAGTAACACGGCTAAGGGAGCCATGGGTCCATTCTATCAGCAGGACGGGTTCCTCTTCAAGGAAAAACGCCTGTGCATCCCTCATGGTTCCATGCGAGACTTACTGACCCGAGAAGCTCATGGGGGCGGGTTGATGGGGCATTTCGGTCGAGACAAAACCCTGAGCGTCCTGTCCGACCACTTCTATTGGCCCCGGATGAGGCGCTATGTCGAGAGCCTTTGCGCCAAGTGCACTGTCTGTCTCAAAACCAAATCCAGGTCGCATCCTTATGGTTTACACATGCCTTTACCTATTCCTATTGCACCATGGGTGGATCTGTCTATGGACTTTGTGCTGGGCTTGCCCAAGATAGAACACAAGGATTCTATTTTTGTTCTAGTGGACAAGTTCTCCAAGATGGCACATTTCATTCCGTGCTCCAAGACCAATGATGCAAGCCAAACCGCTGATCTCTTCTTCAAGGAAGTGGTGCGCTTACATGGAGTGCCTCGTACCATTGTATCCGACCGAGACACAAAATTCCTCAGCCACTTCTGGAGGAAATTGTGGAAAAAGCTTGGAACCAAGCTCCTCTTCTCGAACACTTGCCATCCACATACTGATGGTCAGACCGAGGTAGTAAACCGTACACTCTCTCAGTTGTTGAGGGCTACGGTGGGTAAGAATCTTAGAAATTGGTTGAGTTGTTTGCCTTTCATTGAGTTTGCTTATAACCATGCAAGGCACTCTATTACTAATCTCTCCCCTTTTGAGATCGTGTATGGCTTTAGACCAGAGACGCCCATGGACCTATCCGCACTGCCCCCAGCCATGCAAGTTAGCCAGAGTGGTGACAAAAAGGCTGAGTTTGTGAAGAACATGCACCGGCAAGTCAAGGAGACTTTGGAGAAGAAGGCTGAACGGAACCGGATTAAGCTCAACAAGGGGCGCACAGAAGTTATCTTCCAACCAGGCGACTGGGTGTGGCTCCACATGAGGCCAGAGCGGTTTCCGGAAGAGAGGAAGAGCAAATTATCTCCACGAGGGGACGGACCATTCCGAGTGCTCGACCGGATCAATGACAATGTCTACCGGCTAGAGCTGCCAGGTGAGTTCCAAGTTTCCCGAACGTTCAATGTGTCTGACTTGTCTCCTTATATTGCAGATGACGGAGATATTCTGAGGACAGAACCTATTCAAGAGGGAGGGGATGTTGTAGTACCCACGACTGAGGTTCCCATCATCCGCAAAGGTCCTACCACAAGGTCCGGCTCAAGGGTTATAAGAGCTGGATTTGCCAAAGCTGTCCAGGAGTTGCTTGCACAGGACCAAACCGGATTCAAGCAACTATTGATCCAGGAGTTGTCTGACTTAAAGCTGGAAGACACCGGCGAACCATTAGAGGTTCCAGACCCCTTCCATTCAATCCAGTTCTCCTCCATCGGCCAGAATGAAGCCGGCCTGATCATTTCCACCTTCATACTCAATCCATCCAACCAACTTGCTTCTGGTTCAGAGATATAGCCGACCATCAGAAGGAGTAGTATGTGTTGTACTCTTTTTCCTTATCGGGTTTTGTCCCACTGGGTTTTCCGAAAGGTTTTAATGAGGCAACATGCAAGCATACTATGAGTTCTGATCCGGACATCTCAAACCGCGACCGGTCTATTGTTTTTCTTTAATTTATTTCGGTTAAGACTTTGGCCATTTGTCTAGGCCTTTTTATCTTTTAAAGTCCATTGAGGAACACCTATTTAAACCCTTGTAGTTACCAATTTTCGGCTAAGTCTTTTTATGAAATCGTTTTTGCTTTAGCAAAGAAACCCTAAGTCTTTCAGTTGTTTGAAACCATTGAGAGCAGCCGGCTGACATATCAAAGAACCGATCCATTGTTCTTTGTGGAGTCCTTCGATCCATTCCATTCCTTCTCCGAATCTTGAGAGAGACATACATCCAGCAAGAGCCGGATCCATATCTATCCTTCCATCCGTCCTTGGCATCTTATTGAGAGAGACACACGTCCAACAACAGATTCCATCCGCCAAACTTCTCTTTTCTCTATCTTTTGTTCTAGATTTCATTCATCCATTCTATAAAACCCAAAAGAATCATATCTTGCTTATTTATCATTCATCCATTAGTCTCTCGGTTTCTCTTCTTGTTTCTATTGAAAACTCATAAAAGTTCATATCTGTTTTAGGTACAATCCCAAACAAGAGACAACCCGGCCGGTACCGTCCATCCGAGCCAAGGCTGAACCGCGGAACTGCCATCTGACCATCCGTCCGTCCGTCCAATCCGACCATCCGTCCCGTGCCTACAACATTAGGACAAAAATGCAAGCGTTCAATGGCCAGGAAAGAAGGTTGAGGACGTAAGGAAACTTAGACTTAACCTTATAAGAGCAAAGAGACAGCTAAGACGAGTGAGACGGTAGCTGGACGAGATGGTGAAGTAGCTCGACCAGCTTAACGAAGCTAGGTTGAGTTCACTCCAGCTCAGCCACTACGAAGTCAGCTCAACTAGCTGGACTACTAGCTCACTCAGCTGAGGCAGCTGGGAGTCAGCTCATCTCAGCTAGACGGACTGTTCGGATTTTAGGCCGATGGTCCGGGTCCGGGTCAGTGGCGGGCTGGGAGGTCCGGCCATGAGGCCAAGGGCTGTTGGGTCTTTAGACAAGGTCGTGGGCTAAGTCCAGGAGGCTTGGGGCGTGGGTTGGGCTTTTGACCGACCCCAAACCCAATCAGAAAGGGCGAAGGGATGCAAGTGGCCGAAAGGGCACAACCCTTTGCCGATGGTGCCCATTCGCTAGCAAGTCGTGCCTGTTCGTGGGGCAAGACTTACCCCGTCATTTTCTATAAATATGGGGGCTCTCCTGTTGATTTCATTATCCAATTACAGTGTAAAATACTCAGAGAAAAACGTAGAGAGAAAGAAAGAGAGAAAGAGAGAGTTCCGGCCAAGAGAAAGGTCGAGTGTGGTGGTGTTGTGTTCCAGCGACTCTGATCGTTTGGGAACTAACTCCGGTCAAGACTGGGAGATCAAGACAAGGAGAAGAGCATGGAGAACCCAGACGTGGTACACAAGGTATGTGATGGGCCGTGGCTCCATCAGACCGAACGGACGGTCCATGCGACCGCACCGCGGCTCTACTCGGTTCCTACCTCCCATCCTGCTCTCCTTATCTATTTCAATTTGTTTCTCTTCTCTTCTCTCTGGTTAAACACGAAAGGTTGTGTTGGTTGAGTCCAAGGGACACGTCCCTAGGCTTTGGCCGAACATAATCAAACCGCTAGCCTAGACACGGGTCGGTTAGATGGACGATCCGATCGCACCAAGACTGGGCGGTTAGGACGAGTTGGGAATGACCCAAAGGGCACGAGTTACCAAGAGTCATGAGTTAACAAAGGTTGTGAGTTGCCAAAGGGTGTTAGGGACCAAAAGGTACAAGATACAAAAGGTTACGAACAACAAAAGGTACGAGGACCAAGAGGTACGAATGGCCAGAGGGTGCATGTTCCAAACAGTGTATTTCGGGACAGGTTATGACCGATCCTTATGGATCAGCCTATGGCTTGTTAAGTAAGACAAGGTCACGGTTTGTCTAAGCCAAGGTAGAGTCTCAAGGTCTGACCGGTTGCTAAGCCTTCCGGATTAGGCTTGAGGCTTACTCGGCTGATTGGATCCAGGCCTAAGGCCGGATCAGGTAAGGGAGTCCGTTGGGCTATTGAGCCGGACTTCATTGGCCGGTCGCACCTAGATTCTATCCAGTTAGACGGATTGGTCTTTGGGGACGATCCGGATCTGTTCGTGTGTTCTGTTTATCTATTCTGGACTATCTATCTGATTCTAAGTCAAGGGGTGGTTGGTTGAATGACTTAGGATACGGTAGATAGGTTCATACTTTTTATGAATATATGGACAGAGGTTTATCTAAGTTCTAGGGACCAAGCCAAGCATTGTAGAATCAATCCGTTCAATTCTCGGTTATGATTAATGCTTATCTGGTTGTGGTTTCAGGAACTAAGGATGGTTCTGGTCAAGCCAAGGAGCCGTGAAGGCTCGGTCAGTGAGAGGCTGTGTAATGTGTGGTTAGATGATGCTAGGGATGAACTAGTGATTGTCTATGAAACTGTTAAGAAATTGTGTATTGGATCTCATGTTTCTAAGTAATACAAAGTTAACACATTATTATTACGCTGTGCAATCTGTTCCTTTGTTTATGAACCTCATATTCGAATATGACTTTGTAAATAAAAGACATGAATCAAACAAGCAAGGAAATTAATAAGTAAGTCTGCGGACTCCATTTGGTCGAGAGGCCAGGGTTCGGGTCTTACAGCCCATGTGGGCCAAAACACCCGAACAGTCCACGGGAAAGGTCAGCGTGCTGAGTCCAAGAACCAACGTGCTGATATGTGTACTGATTGACAGCCAAGGACGTCCTGTGTGTGCTGACGGACACACAGGGACACACACGGACAGCCACGGACGTCCTGTGTGTGCTGATTGACACACACGGATTTCCTGTGTGTGCTGACGGACACACACGAACGTCCTGTGTGTGCTGACTATCGCCCACGGACGTCCTGTGTTTACTGAACAGACAGCCCACGTGGGCCAAAATCACCTGAACAGTCCACGGAAAGGGACAGAGAGCCGAGTCCAAGGACCAGCGTGCTGATATGTGTACTGATGGAGAGCCACAGACGTCCTGTGTGTGCTGCCGGACACACACAGACACACACGGACAGCCACGGACGTCCTGTGTGTGCTGACGGACAGCCATGGACAGCCACAGACGTCTTGTGTGTGCTGGCGGAAACCCACTGACGTCCTGTGTGTACTGAACAGACAACCCACGTGGGCCAAAATCACCCAAACAGTCCACGGGAAGGGCCAGTGTGCGGAGTCCAAGGACCAGCGTGTTGATATGTGTACTGATGGACAGCCACGGACGTTCCGTGGGTGCTGACGGACACACACGGACAGCCACGGACGTCCTGTGTGTGCTGGCGGACACCCACGGACGTTATGTGTGTACTGAACAAACAGCCCACGTGGGCCAAAATCACCCAAACAGTCCACGGGAAGGGCCAGCGTGCTGAGTCCAAGTACCAACGTACTGATATGTGTACTGATGGACAGCCACGGACATCCTGTGTGTGCTGACGGACACAGACGGACACACACGGACTCACACAGGCAGCCACGGACGTCCTGTGTGTGCTGGCGGACACCCACAGACGTCATGTCTGTACTGAACAGACAGCCCACGTGGGCCAAAATCACCCGAACAGTCCACGGGAAGGGTCAGCGTGCTGAGTCCAAGGACCAACGTGCTGATATGTGTACAGCTGGACAGCCACAGACATCATGTGTGTGCTGTCGGACACACACAGACACACACAGACAGCCACGGACGTCCTGTGTGTGCTGACGGACACACACGGACGTCCTGTATGTGCTGACGGACACTCACAGACGTCCTGTGTGTACTGAACAGACAGCCCACGTGGGCCAAAATCACCCGAACAGTCCACGGGAAGGGCCAGTGTGCTGATTTCAAGGACCAGCGTGCTGATATGTGTACTTATGGACAGCCACGGACGTCCTGTGTGTGCTGACGGACACACATGGACACACACGGACAGCCACAGACGTCCTGTGTGTGCTGATGGACAGCCACGAACGTGGCGGACACCCACAGACGTCCTGTGTGTACTGAACAGACATCCCATGTGGGCCAAAATCACCCAAATGCGTCCAGCTCCTTTACACACACAAAACAACTCCCTTAGGTACTTAGTCATTCAGCCAACCATCCCCAAAGACATAAGTAACCCTTGAGAAGTCTTCAAACAGCTAAGGACATGCATCTGGCCCTTACCGGCTCATGCACTGTCCCACATCCTTTTGCCTTATCAACTTATGATATCAACTCCAGCTCATGGAATAACAACGCCCATCAGATCCTGAGTCAATCAACCAACCATCCCACATGACCCAGAACTGATGAGTCTTCACACGTACCTAACCGGCCATGGAACCATGTCCCAACGAAGCCGATCAGTCCTCCTCTTACCACTGGTGCATCCTTTGATCAATCAGATCAGACAGCTTGATCCATCACCTATGGATCAGGTCATCAATCCTTGCCAAAGATCAGATTACACACGGCCTTCTTTAGATAAACAAACCGGCCCCATACTTGTGGTCCATGCCATTTAGTACTGGCCTTACTCGCCTCCACGGCTTGCTGCTGGTTCCAAATGAATTGGACCTTGCACCCCACATGGTTCCTCATGTACTAGGATTCCCATGTGTCTCCTCCATGATTCGGATCATTGATTCACACCATGATCAGAACTAACACACACACCATGATCCACCATGGATCACTATCCAATGAGTGGCCTCTAACTTCCATCCCACATGGATGAGTTAGATCAACTAAGATCCGCCCCTTATCTCAGGGTCCTGGATCCTTAGTTTACATCACAACATATGGTCTTCAAGGGGCGTTCCATACTTGGCCTTAACCGCACCACAAAAGACAGAAACATAACCTTGAAAGTAATTATAAAATCAGTTACCTTATACATGATCTGATTAGATCAAGTGCCTTTCCTTATTATGTTCGGCCATGCTCCTCCAGTGCACGCCTCTATCAATCCTTATCACATACCTCCTGTATTTATAAGATCCATTCATGGGTCGCACCCCTGATCCCTTCCATGGAACTTCCATGAAACCAGTTTCTACACTGCATCCACCTTCAAGGCTATTCATGCCATTGTGAGGGAAGTCCGGCCTTCTCCCTTCTCTCTTGGGTATTTGCGTGTGTTCCCAAGATACGGGGGAAACCTAGGACGTGTTCATCCGTGGTGAAAACCTACCCCAGGGTCGTTCATAACTCCCCTTGCACTTCCATGAAACTGCCATCCCACACACCTCTCTCCTTAAGGCTGTCTTGGCCTTTGGGAATGAATTCCGGTCATCTACATTCTTTCCTCACCATTTGCGTGTGTTCTCAGGCCCTGTAGGATGCTTTGGGTGATAATATCACGGATCAAAACCACCAGAAAGTCGTTCATAACTTCCCCCCTTGATCTCTCCCAAAACTGCCTCTTTATGACCTTCACTTCACCATGGTCTTGGATTGGGAATCCGACCAACTCTCTGTCTTTTCTCTGTGTTTCTTTGTGTTTCAGGGTGTAGGAAGAAGCCCTGCCTGCAAAGGCACGGACTTGCCTGCCTTTTATAGAAGAAGGGGCAGTTACCTTTCCAAAGGTTGCACCCTTTCGGTATCATTTTTGGCCATTTATTTAATCAATGGTCCAGATCATACCCATTCGCCTCAGGCAGTTTCCAGACGCCCTGGGCTTGCCAATCCACTCCTGGACAAGTCCAAACAAGCCCACACGGATTGCCCAAGCTCCTGGCTCAATCCCAAGAGCCAACCAGCCCATCGGTACACCCGGGTCGCCCACATGGCCCGACCACTGTCCAGACCCGGCCCAACTGCCCATGACTTGAACACTCAGTCCAGCTGAGTTGAGCTGATCTCCAGCTGACCCAGCTGAGTGAGATAGACCATCCAGCCCAGGGAGCTGACCTACACTTCAGTGAGCTACATTGAGCTGCACTACACTTCACCTAGCTGGTCGAACTTGCTTACTGCATCGCCCAGCTGTTATACACTGTGTCCAGCTTGCTTCCTTTATCTTCTTCAATTCTTCTAAGTCCCTTGGTCTATTTCCAGACCTATACTTAGTTCTCCCATGATCCATTCTGATCACCCACTTCAATCGAGCTTCACCTGGATCTCGTCCAGCTACCAGCTCGCTTGTCCAGCTCCTTTGAGCTTGCATCTTCCTTATTTTGGTTAAGTTCCAGCTACCTGATTCCCTTAACCACGTTTTGGACCATGACACGCTTGTGTTTAGGCATGTGACTGTGGGAACCGAAATTCGCACTGTCGATTTCCGTTTAGATAAGGAAACTAGGAAAACCCTAATTTCCCAGAGGACCCGGATATCTGCTAATTACCACACGTCAAGCAATCAGAACACGAGAATAACAACGATAAAGTATAAGAAATCGAAGAAGAGAGCAAAGAAGATCTTATTTCTGAATTTGCGTATGAGCGTTTACAACAAGGTATAAGCCTGGGCTCGAGAGCTGTCGGCGAAATTCCTAGTTCTAGCAACCCTAAGACGGCTAAACCTAATTGAGTCGCAGCTCGAAATAACAAAAACGGAAAAATGCCTAAATTGCTCTAAGTGCTAAGTTTGCTCTGAAAAAGTTCTCCTCCATGCTCCTCGCCCAGGACTCCTTATATACTAGCTCCAAGGTCGGTTTACGCTTTTACTCTTCTGCCCTTAAGCCGTCATAGCATAAAAATGGAGATATTCCATTTTTCCCGATCTTCACAATTATCTTCAAAACTTCCGTATTTATCCGCGGAAACTTGAAATTTATCCTTCCTTGTGGACCAAGCATAAACCGTGTTGTGGTTTACGGGCTTTTGGTTAAGAAATCGTAGGATGGGCCTCGAGTCGTGTTTTAGGTCCTTTTGGGCCGTCTTCCGACTTGACACGTTTACTACGAGTTCTTTTGATAAAGAACAAATTTTCAGCGGTTTTTAATTCGCAAAGTCTGATCGATGATTTAAAATAGCGGAAAGCATGGACTGAGCTTGCTACGGTCTTCGGGAGATGGCATTTGAAGGTTTGACGAGAATGCATGGACTGGTGTTGTATCGATGTTCGGAAGAGCTCGATCGCTATGCAACGACCGAACTTTGGCTCAAGCCCGGTCGCTATGTAGCGACCAAGCTTTGGCTCGAACTCGGTCGCTACGTAGCGACCGAGCTTTGGCTCGAGCGACTTGGTCCGCCGATCAACCACAACCCATACTGCATCTTTCTTATTCCTGGTCGTGGGAAACCCAGTCATAAAATCCATTGTGATGTGATCCCATTTCCATTATGGTATGGGTAGGTTCTGAAGTAGACCACTGGGAACCTGATGTTCTGCCTTCACCAGTTGACAAGTGGGACACTTAGCCACCCACTCTGCAACATCAGATTTCATCCTCACCCAATGGTAGTACCTTTTCAGATCCCTATACATCTTGTTCAGTCCAGGATGAACTGAAAACTTAGACTTATGAGCCTGTCTCATAATCTCTTCTTTGAGTTCCTTATCATTAGGAACACTGACCCTCCCATTGACCAAGATGGTACCATTGTCAGTTGTCTGGTACTCGGTGTCATTGGCGGCTACCTTCTTTAGATTTTCATCCAGGCCCTGTGCTTGCCTGATCCTGGTCAGGAGATCGGCCTGGTTCACTGCCTCCAACCCCAATGGCTCATCTGAACCAACCAAGGTGTTGAGGTTCAAGGACCTGATCATACCTTCCAGTTCATCCGCCTCCCTCTCAGATGACACTTCAGCCCTTCTGCGGCTCAAAGCATCAGCCACTAGGTTAGCTTTCCCAGGATGATAAGCTATGTCCAGATCATAATCTGCAACAAACTCCATCCACCTCCTCTGCCTTAAGTTTAACTCAGGCTGAGTGAATATGTACTTCAAGCTCTTATGGTCTGTGAGTATTTGCACCCTGGCACCATAAAGATATGATCTCCATATCTTTAATGCAAATACTACTGCAGCCATCTCCAAATCATGGGTCGGATAGTTACCCTCATGCTTCCTTAACTGTCGGGAAGCATAGGCTATCACCTTCCCATGTTGTGTCAAAACACAACCAAGACCGGTTATGGATGCATCCGTATACACCACATAAGGCTGATCAGCCTCAGGCAACACCAGGACAGGTGCATTAGTCAACATGTTCTTGAGTGCTGCAAAACTTTTCGCACACTCCTCAGACCATGTGAACCTCACGTCCTTGCCTGTCAGCTTAGTCATAGGTTGAGCTATGCTCGAGAACCCCTTGACATATTTCCTGTAATAACCAGCCAACCCTAAGAAGCTTCTAACTTCCGTAGCATTCTTTGGCTGTGGCCATTCCTGGATACATTTGATCTTATCTTGATCCACTGAGACTCCTTTATCAGACACCACATGTCCAAGGAACCCAATGCTCTTCTGCCAGAAACTACACTTGCTTAGCTTAGCAAAGAGCTTCTGTTCTCTCAGGCGGCCCAACACCGCCCTAAGGTGTCTTTCATGGTCCTCCTTTGTCTTGGAATACACGAGTATATCATCAATGAAGATGATCACAAACTCGTCCAAGTATTCCCTGAAGATGTCGTTCATCATCTTCATGAATGCAGCAGGTGCATTGGTCAGTCCGAACGGCATAACCACAAACTCATAGTGGCCATACCTAGTTCGGAACGCTGTCTTCCTCACATCATCTGGTGCAATGGGGATCTGATGATACCCAGAGGCCAAGTCAATCTTGGAGAACCACTTGGCTCCACGGAGTTGATCCAACAACTCATCAATCATGGGTAAAGGGTACTTGTTCTTCACAGTCACCCTGTTCAAACCCCTATAATCAATGCACAACCTAAAGCTACCATCCTTTTTCTTAACAAATAGGACTGGTGCTCCCCAAGGTGATACACTAGGGCGTATGAACCCCTTCTCAAGCAACTCCTCAAGTTGCTTCTTCAGCTCTGCCATCTCAGCTGGTGCCATTCTATATGGACTTTTTGATAATGGGGCCGTTCCAGGTTCCAATTCAATGATGAATGGGTCAGCCCTATCAGGGGGAATGCCCTGTAGTGCCCCAAACACATCCTGAAATTCCCGAACAAACGGTATACCCTCTGGGTCACAGGCCCCTACAACCTCATCAGTGTAAATGGTAGCCAAAAAGGCCTCACAACCATTTCCAAGCATCCGTTCTACTTGGACTGCTGAAACCACCAAACTACAAGAGGTTGGCTTGATTCCTTGGTACTTAATCGGGGGTCCAAACTCGTTCTCAAGTTGCACCCTTCCCCGGTGACAATCTAGAGTTGCCCGATACTTTCCCAACCAGTCCATGCCCAAGATAACTTCATGATGCTTGAGGGGGACAACAATCAGATCTATAGGCATCGGCCTATCCAAGATCACCACAGGGATGTCCTTAACCAGACCGAGTGAGTTCATAACTTGCCCTCCGGCCGCACTCACTCGTTCAGGACCATCCCATGTTCCATACTGGAACAAACCTTTTCCTATCATACTTGGACTCACAAAACTATGTGTAGCTCCAGTATCAAATAATGTGTGTGTTTCCACACCACCAATACTTAAGGTCCCTACACAAGACCCATCAAAGTATATCTATCCATCCTAGGTTCCATACCATGCAATTCTACTGGAATTGTAAAAGTAGTAGTCTAGAATGTTACCAGTGATCGCTTGGAAAGGCTGAGTCCCATCCACATCCTTGGATAGCTCATACACACGAGGTGTTGAGGTCTGGCCTCGTCCCTGGACTGGCCTGCTAGCCTCTCCACGTCCCTTACTTTGGTTGCCTTGCAACTTAGGGCAATCCCTGCGGTAGTGGCCCTTCTGGCCGCAGTGGTGACAGGTCCTGGACTCACCCAACGGGCTTGGACAATCCTTGGCTGAGTGATCCATCTTACCACATCGAGTACAGGCACCCATGGCCTTCCAGCACTCTCCACCGTGGTATCGACCACACTTAGGGCACTCTGACCTACCACTTGAGGTTTTACCCTCCTCGGTCGAGTCCCTCTTCCTCTTCTTGTCACCACTCTGACCCGAGGATACCACCAAACTCTTCAGCTTCTGCTTACCCTCCTCGGTGAGGTTGGTCTCCAGCAAGGCCATCCTCTCAACCAACTCAGAAACCGTGTGGAACTTACAAACAGAACAGTAGGTTCGAAGTTCCACCCTTAGGCCTCGGATGAACCTTCGGACTTGAACCTTCTCATCCTCCAGTTCTCTTCCCACATACCTCCTGAGTCGGTTGAACTCTTCTTCATACTCACGAACAGTCCTCCGTCCCTGAGTCAAGTCCAGGAACTTGGACTCCAAACGATCCCACGCCTCAGCAGGAAAGTACTTATGGTTGAACTCAACCTCAAAGTCAGCAAAGTGCTCAATGGTACCATTGGTACGCTTGTCCAAAGCTAACCACCAATTATGTGCATCTCCCTCCAGGAAGTGTACTGCTATGTCCTTCTGGTAATCCTCAGGACATCGTGTGGACTTGAAGTTTCGAACCAACCTGGTTCTCCACTCGTCCGCCTCCATAGGATCAACACTTCCAGCAAAGTGTTTGGTTCCCAACTTGGAGATATGCTCCAGCACCTTCAGGTAGTCCATACCATGCACTGGCCTGACCGGTGGGTCTATCTCAATCACCTCAGCCACACGGCTAGCACCAACATCAGCCACTCCAGCAGCAACCCAAACCGGGGGATTAGCCTGTCCCACGGACGAGTTCACCAATGGTGTGAACGCCTGTGTCAAGGAGGCTATCTGAGCTCCCATGATCTGCATAGCCTCCACCAAGCCCCTTATGGTCGGCTCAATGACCTCCTCGGCACCAGTGACCCGAACATTGTTTGCATCAACATTCTGGCCACTCCCAGCACCAACGTTGGACGACCCAGTATCGTCTCCATGGACTTGCTCTTGCTGCTCGTCCACATTAGTTTCATTAACCTCAGTAGGAAGAGTTGGACCCACTGGAAGTCCGGTTGCATTGTCCACCTGCTCCACCAGAGCGGGTAGCACTGTGGTTGGAATGGTTCCAGCTGGTAACACTCCGGTCTGTTCAGCACCATCCTGCCCCACTGCTCCAGACGCTCCAGTTGCCTCCTTTCCTTTCCGAGATTTATACCTTCTTGTACCCTTAGGAGTTACAAACACAAACAAAAGGTTAGTCCACAACTGAACACACAACCTCAATCACTCCTAAGTTAATCAGTACAAAAGATTACTTAGAACCCAACAATCTCACCATGAGTCCAAACGGCCAAGTGTGTGGTGAACCAATAACCCAACAAATCCTAGAATCAAGAAGGCTCTGATACCAACTTGTAAGACCCGATCCTGGATTCCCCAATCCAACCAGACCGCGGCCTCACCAAACAATGCAACCAGTTTCATTTACATATTCTAGTTCAAGTGTTAAATAATTCTAAGTCTTTTTCAGAGTTTTGAGTTTCCAACATTCACACTTAAACAATCCAACATCGACTAGGGCAAATAGATATTTCATAGATAATAACCAAGGTTCATACATCATTCATCATCCTAATAAATAGATCACACACTAGAATCGCATAAGTTCACAAGTTGCACAATAGGCTACAATAATTACACAATTTTCAGAATCAACCCAATCACCACACATCTTCCCATGGCCGCGGTCCTCATGGTGCTTTTCCCTTACCACGGTCCATTTCTGGTCCTGGATCCAACACAAACAAACACACAATCACAAGGTTAGATTACAAAACAAGAATCAGTTCACATTGCATGGTCGGATCCAATCTAGTCAAGAACAATCATCAAAAATGTCAAATCTGACCCCTTTAAAAAGAGATCCAAATACCAAATAAAATTCATGATAAATCATGACAATTCAGAAGAAAAATATTCCCATAATCAGATTCAAAAGAACTGGCTCAGATCATAGTGATCTCGGCCATGAACAGCCCACACAAGAACAAGGGGCTTTCATGGGGATTTGATCAGGCCAAGGCCTTAAGATCGATAGATCCTTCCCTGTAATATCATAAAACAATCCATAGTACAATATATATGAAGAAAACAGAGTAGAAGAAGTCAGAGTAAGGAGTGGCCAATCGATCCAAACCGGCCAGACTCACACGGCCATCATCCGCGGCCTTCTCCGGTTACTCTTGGCCACACCTCTCACCTTAGGAGTTCGGTCTCCAGGGGCGACTTCCTTCTCTTTCTCCTTTGCCTTCTCCTTGTATTTCTGCCTCAAATCCATCCTCTTGATCACACGCCCAAACACACCAGGAACACTCAAGAACAATCTCTTGGATCAAATCGGCCAATCCAAGGTTTGTGTCTCTCTTTCTCTCTTGAATTTTCTCTGTGTTTCTCTCTGTGTGAAAGTGAGTAAAAATCGACCAGAATGGCAGAAATGAGAGAGAGAGGACGACTTAAACTGTCCCCAACCGCCTGGGTGAACAGTTACCAAAAATCACATCCCTTCTTCCCAAAACCGTCCCATAACCGCCCATTGGCGGTTTCTCCCCTTTTCTTCCTTTGACAAATCGATCACTGAGCCTCAGCTCACACTCTGGAAGCTTGCCCACTCCCTGTCCCAAGCCTAAGACCAATTTGGTCGAACCGTCCTGCACCCGGACACCCGGCTCGCCCAGTAACCGTCCCGGACTCGTCCACACTGATCCGAACCAGAACGCACAGTTCACCGGATTGAGCTGACCTCCAGCTGTTCCCAGCTGAGTGAGCTAGTCCACCAGCTCCTGTGAGCTGAACAGATCATGGTGAACTGAATACCAGCTGAACCGAGCTGATTGAACTCAAACCAACACTCGTCCAGCTGCCTAAACACTCACTCAACTCCTTTACCCTTGTTTCCATCGTATCCTGGTTAAGCCTCAGCTGACTGATGCCCTTAACCTTCATTCAGGGCCATGATACGCTTGTCTCAAGGTCTAATGACCTGACTGGTGCGTCTCCCCGCACCATGGCCCGTCCGGGCGATCCTATCTAGGATCGGGGACATGACATGACCGCTCTTCATCAAGCTCCGTCTTCATCCGCTCCATGTACTGAACAATACTCGAGGAAGAAACAGAGAGCTGAGATGATGAGGTTGAGATAGCTTCAGAGGTACGACCGATACCATACCGACGACCCTTCTTAATAGGAACATTCTACAAAAGAAGAGTAGAAAGATTTTAAAATTTTATAAGAACTATAAATATAACATGTTAATATTCAAGCAGCTGGATTTGAAGTAACCGATCCAACATCTAACTGAAGAAGAAATAAACTGACTCGGTTTCTGTTTTGCTATATATAAAAGTCACACAACCTTTAACTGAATTCAAACTGACAGTTCTACTGAAGTGAAACCAAACCTATATTAGGAGCTTGAGAACGAATCCTAAAATTCTAAGTTATAGGCTGGAGAAAAAAAAAAACAACTGACCACATAAAGTAGACATACCTCGAGAACCAGTTGGTTGATCTCTTCGCGGGACAGCATGTTAGAAGCTGTAGATCCATCATTCGCAGACAACTGATGAGACTGCTGAAGTTGTGCTTCTTTGTCCTCCTTCAGCTTACTCAGAGTTGCCAACAGCTCTCTCGCAACAGGATCTTGCACCTCACCGGTTTGTTTATTGGTGTGCATATCCCTCATCAATTCTAACCAATCTGGTGGCACACCACCCCTTTCAGCAGTCTTCCAATAAACACACAAATGATATAAGAGTATCAGTTCAATGTATATGATGAAATTAATAAAGTTGAAAAAAAAAATACCGCTTACCATTTCTATCTCACGTTCCTCTCGTGTCTTAGCACCACCATTGTGTACTGCTTCACCTTTTCCACCACGCTTGCTTCTTCTATTAACAGAATTGGTAGCTGCAATATGTGCAGTAGCATCGAGCTGCCAATAGGCTTTAAACCCGTCCCACACATCTTGATTCAGACATATGGGTTTATCCTTCTTCAGCCTCCACTTTTTCTTCCACTCAGTCACGTTGCTCGTGTACTGCTTTCTAGCCTGCAAATTAAAGGCTGTCCGCACATCATTGGTGAAAGCAGGGTCCCAGTTCCAATCTTGCTGCAATGAACATGCAAACACAACAAACATATGCATAAGTCGAAATTAATCTGTAACCAAGCGGACATTTACATTACAAAAAGACATTACCGCAAATGAACGGAGCCACATCTTCTGAATTTCTAATGGAACATGTGCATACGTCGGATAAGGCAACTCAAGGAGACTGTGAAAGCATTTCAAAATCGACTTGCAAATTGCATTGCTATTTCTTCGCCTAAACCTATAAACAATGAATACATAAGCACATAGCAAAACAGAAATGATTAGATTAAGAGTAAAAATTTACCAGCTAGTATTTGGTTCTCCATTTGGGCTCAGCTTAGGAAGCAACTCTCGTCCTGGTGCCAGCAACAACTCGTTCAGTAACCTATCCTCGATGATTGATGCTGGCTGTGGCTGAGGGACACTTGTTCCTTGTGCAGCCGGGGAACCCAGACCAGCAGATGAGGAAGATGGAAAAGAACCGGCGAGAAAATCCGCATAAGACCTCGAGTTAAAAAAAAATTAACACTTAGAACAAGAAATGAAATGTTTTTGACAGAGAGTTAACAACATAACCGATCAAAATCTATGTACTTTTAGAGTTTTAATTACCACAACCTATAAGAAGCTATCAACATCATACACAAAAAATCATTTGACAAAATCAAAACCGATGATTCATTCACACGAAGCAGACCAAGAATCTATCAAAATCATAGACGGGAATTTTTTCCATAATCAAAACCGATAATCAAGCATTCAGACGAAGCAGGACAAGAAGCTATCAACATCATAACGAGAAATCATTTGCCCTAAAACCTAAACTAAACAAACGAAACTCATAAAACTTACATCTTTCGGCTGAGATTTTCGAGAGAGAGAGAGGGAGAGAGATGGGAATGAAGGGACGGCGAGATCGACGGAGAACGGCGGGGGAGAGCGACGGAGAACGGCGGGGGAGAGCGACGCAGAATGGAGGGGGAGATCGACGCAGGTCGAGATCGACGGGGATGAAACAAGGAGGCGATTTCGTCGAGAGGGGGAGGATACGGATTAGGGTTAATGCGTTTCTGGATTTATATATAACGCTTTCCGACCACCATAATGGTTGGAAATCGGTCAGAACATTCCGACCGAAGCCAGTCAGAAATCCGTCGGAAATTGAATATTTTTAAAAAAAAAAATCCGCTTTGAATCATTCATTAAAATAAAATAAAACATATGAAAAATATTTTATTTAAAAGTACTCAAACTTACTAAAAAATATTTTCTCTTAAATATTACAAAATATATAATATCTTTCTAACTTATAAAAGTTTTTAAAAAATATTGAAGATTTTGTTTTTAAAAAAAAAATCCGCTTTGAAACATTCATTAAAATAAAATAAAACATATGAAAAAAATTTCTAAAAAGTACTCAGACTTACTAAAAAATATTTTCTCTTATACATTACAAAATATATAATATCTTTCTAACTTATAAAAGTTTTAATTAATCCGAATTTGATGAATATTCTGAAGAAACCGAGTCTTCGTTGAATTCTCCTTTCTCCGACTCCGAATCTGAGAATACTTCGTTGTCACCTACACCAGTAAAATCAACAACAAGATCGATTTCGCTTCCATCAACATGAAGATCACCTATGGCACTGCTCGAGGATTGTTGCATCGCAGCCGTATCCGAAACTCCTTCCAATTTCTCCGTGGAGTTATATGGGTCACGGTGACCCAAGGGTCTTGTTTATTCCTCACACGAGGATACCGAATATAAGTTACTTGATCAGCTTGTGAAGCCAGAATGAACGGATCATAGTTTGCAAGACTTCTTCTGGAATGAACTGATGTTACTCCAAACTCGTCAATTCGTACACCATATCCAACGATCGGGTTGTACCAATCAGCAAAGAAGGCAACACACCTCAAATTAAGGATCCCCGGATAGTGAATCTCCAATATCTCACGCAAAATACCATAGTAGATTACTTCGCCAGATCTAGCAGATATACCATGATTTATAGTTGGCTGCGTAGTGTTTTCGCTGAAAATCTTAAAAGCATATCCACGCGTGCAATACATCGGGTACGACACAGCAACAAATTTGGGACCAAGGGCCAACTCCTCTAACCATGGCTGAATAGGATCTCCTCTAGACAAGAGAAACCTTACCTGCATAGTAGTCACAAATTTAAGTAATGCACCATGTACAAAAAATCAAAAATTCAGAAGTAATAGAGAATAGATTTGAAAAACTTACATAGAATTTTAGCCAATTTACAAACTCGTTTTCTTTTAGTGCAGAAAGCTGATCTTCAGTGTAATTAGGATATGCACCCCTTATTTGCTCCATGTAAATCCTGCCATTGAAATCATAATTAGTTACAAATTTATTTACAAAATAGGATTCTTAATATATCATACTAAAACATAACTACCTTTCGTATGTCATTACTTCTTCGCAGTTTGCTAAAATGTACTTATGTAAGTGCATGTGCTCTTGTTCGGTGAGTCTTCTACTTTTTCCTTTTCCACTTAATCGACCAATTTGGGAAAATATGGTAGGCACCTCGACGGGATAAACTGTTCTCTGCCCTCCATCATCATGTCTTGATGGTTTTCGACTTTTAGTTTGTATTTATGGGGTAAAAATTAAGCAGCGAACTGGGATGTTTCCTCATTGATGCTTTGTGAAACAATAGAACCCTCAACTCGGCTTAAATTTTTCACTTTCTGCTTGAAATGATACATAGAACGCTCAACCAGGTACATCCATCGATATTGAACCGGGCCCCCAAGTTCTGCTTCTCGAGCGAGATGGATTGGAAGATGCTCCATAACATCAAAAAAGGAAGGTGGAAAAATCTTCTGGACATTGCATTGGATTATCGGAATCATTTCTTTCAAGTTTCTAATTCCATCTGCTGTTAATGATCTCGAGCACAAATCTCGAAAGAAAGCTGCTATTCCTGTAACAAAGAAAAAATTATGTTAGATATGAAAAGATACTATGTAACAGGTGAAGAAGTTATTAAATACTAAATTTACCTGCTATTGCTTCATGTACATGTTTTGGAAGAAGACCAGCGAAGAGAAGACGCTGCATCATGACATGACAATCATGACTTTTCAAACCAGAAAACTTTCCTTCTTCGCGATTAACACAGTTCCTTAGATTTGACGCATATCCATCTGGGAATTTGACGCTATCTATAATCCAGTCGAAGAACTCTTGCTTTGCAGCTGCATCTAACCGATAAATAGGCATTGGAAGTCTTCCTCTCCCATCCACGTGGAGAGATTCCCGGGCACATATATCTGGCAAGTCTAATATGGACTTCAGGTTGTCTTTCGTCTTTCCCTTGACATTGAGAATGGTATTCATGATGTTGTCAAATATATTCTTCTCTATATGCATCACATCTAAATTATGCCTAAGTAGATGGTTCTCCCAATACGGCAACTTCCAAAAAATACTTTTCTTGTGCCAGTTGTGATGTTCGCCATATCCATAAACTGGGTCATGCCCATTTCCCCCACATTTAGCTGTCGATTCCACACCAAAATCTCTGAGTTCAGTCAGGATAGATTTTCCATCTATTTCTGGTGGCGGACCATCAAACACCTTTTTGTTCTTAGTAAACAAAGTAGTGCTTTTTCGATACGGATGGTCGTGGGGTAGATATCGTCTATGACAATCAAACCAACATGTCTTCCTTCCATTCTTCAGTTGAAACGCATCTGTGTTATCTTGACAGTAGGGACACGCTAATCTTCCATGTGTTGTCCATCCAGATAACATTCCGTATGCGGGAAAGTCACTTATGGTCCACATAAGCACTGCACGCATTATAAAATTCTGCCTAGCAGATATATCATACACTTCAACTCCTTCGGCCCATAGCATTTTCAACTCATGAATCAATGGTTGCAAATAGACATCAAGGGATCTTTTAGGATGTGCAGGACCAGGAACTAGAATTGTGAGAAAGAGAAACTCTCGTTTCATGCACAATGATGGAGGTAAATTGTATGGTGTTACAATAACTGGCCAAAGAGAATATTGTCTCCCATGGCTTCCGAACGGGTTGAATCCATCCGTACTTAATCCAAGGTAAACATTTCTTCTCTCAGATGCAAAACTAGGATACACTGACTGAAAATGTTGCCAGGCTTTCGCGTCTGATGGATGAGCAATTTCTCCGTTGCTGTTGTGTTCACCATGCCATCTCATAGCATCGGCGGTATGTTTGGATTGGTATAACCTCTTTAGTCGGTCTGTTATTGGCAAGTACCACATTCTCTTATATGGGATTTTAGTCTTTCGACTTGTTTTTTGAAACCGTGGTTTGTGACAAAATCGACAACTAGTACGATCAACATCCCTTCTCCAGTATAGCATACAGTTGTCGATGCAAACATCTATCATTTGATAGGGCAAACCCAACCCTGAAACTAAGTTTTGTATCTCATAATAGGTAGCTGGTGAAAGGTTATCTTCCGGCAATATATCTTTCACAAAACCAGCTATCGCATCAACACAATCTTCGCTTAAGTTGTAATCTGTTTTAATAGACATCATCCTTGTTGCAGCTGAAAGAGGTGAATACCATCTCTACAACCATCATATAACGGTTGTTTTGCTGCATCTAACATATCATAAAATTTCTGCGCTTCAAAGTTTGGTTCCTCTACTCTATACCTATCTTTAACCATTTGAACAGTTCCTATATGTTCATCTAAGCCACCTTGTTGTTCTCCTAACCCCCCCCCCCATGTTATCTTCTTCACTAGCACTACCGAAATTCACCATAGAATCAGTTTCACCATGCGAATACCAAACTTTATAACCCGCCATAAATCCTCTACTATATAAGTGCTTCCATACACCACTAACTGTACCAAATCTACGATTTTGACAAATTGGACAATGACAGTACATCTTACCCGTTTCCAAAGTCCTCGGCTGGTTTGACGCAAATGACATGAATTGTTGAAGACCTTCCGCAAATTCTTCTGTCAAAAGTCCAGTAGATGGAGCTTGATGATTGTGATCCATCCAAGACCTAAAATATTCATTATGATTTGAGGAAGACATTTTGTATTGTAGAGAATTGTTTTTTAGAAATGAATCTGTGAATGAGCCAGGACCGGCGTCGTGATATTTAAAGAAACATTTCTGACCACTTTTGACCATTTCTGACCGATTTCCAAATTGGAAATTTCTGATTGATATCCGACGACAAAGTTCGGTCAGAAATTTCCGACAGATTTCCGACAGATTTCAGACGGATAATATTTTAAATTATTTTCGTCGGAAAACGGTCGGAAATTTCTGACAGTTTTCTGTCGACTTTGTAGCCGTAGGAAAGTTCTAACCATATCAGATTTCTGTTGGAAATCTGTCGGAAAAAAAAATATCGGTCGGAAGCTCGGTCAGAAAAGACTTTCTTTCTTGTAGTGATATAGACGCTGCGTCTGTCGAAGAGAGTTGCATTCCACTGTTCCGGAAGTTACCGAACGATCATCCTTTAATCAATCCTCTTGCTCCGTTCCCCGAGGACATCATTGCGGTGAGGGATCTTCTTAGGAATGGTCCCTTCTTTTGGACATCCTTTACGCCGGAGAGGATTCGGAAGGCACTGAGGTTCGTGCATCCTGGTCCTGCCTCGGTTGCGGACGCGGGAAGCGACTCCGAACCTGACGACCAGGATCCCGTTGTAGCTCCAGCAGCTATGCCGGAGTCGAGCTCTTGGAAGGGAAAGGATATCGACCTTGGCGACATAGAATTTTTGATGGATGATTCTATGCTTCCAGGATGGGATCCGAACCTTGCTTATGGCGACGGGAGTGGCTCGAGCGAGGTCCCTATTCTTGATTTCGATGATTTCTTTGCTGGTCTGCCACCGGGTTTTGATGCTCCTCCACCTGCGAAAGAGTCGGCAAGGCCGAAAGTCATCGCGGAAGGGTCCCGAATAATCAATGGGGTATGATTTTTTCGAAAATATTTGTGATCGCCTAGGTATTTCTTTTATGCTTACAATGCGTTAACTGGTTTCGCAGGGCCTCAACTTGCTTGGCTCGGCCATTGAAGCGAGCCATAGGGAGGCAATGGTCTATCGTTTTAAAGCGGAGAAAGCGGAACGAGATCTCGCTTGCGTGCAAGGCGAGATGTTGGAGCGAGAAGCGCAACTTACTCATGATCATGCGCGGGCTGTCCGTAAGGCGGAAAGGAAAGGCAAACGAGAAATCGTCGAGGTGATGAAGACTCGTGCCTCTCAATTCCAGGATGAGTATGGGAACCTCAAGAACGCCTTTACCTCGGTGGGTGATTTCCGTGAGTGCCGCGGTTCAGTCGGAAGTCTTTGGAGGACGCAAGCCGATGACTATGTGTTCCAGGAGGAAATGAGCTTGATGAAGAGCGGCATGAACGAACGTGCCCACGCTGAGGCGCTCATCCCTTCGATCGATGAGCGGATTCAAGGGTTCTGGGATTCCATCCCGGTTTCCCCTGATACCGAGGAGGTTCCGACCGGGTTTCCTGACGGTGGCGAGGAAGTGGATCGTCCCGCGGATGCGTTCGGTGCTTCGTTGTCCGGGGACTTTGACTTTGGATTATGAGAGGTGGAGTAGTTATCGAAAGAAAGATGCTCGTCTTTATATTTTATGTCTGTGGCCGAGTGTGGCCGAGAGATTTGTATGGGCCTATTTTGGCCATTTTTATTGTTTATCGGGACTGGCCGTTGGTGGCTTTGAATCCCCTTACCGCTTTACGGGGTTATTTATATGATGAATGTTCCGTTTCGAATTTTCCTGAATAGGGTCGAAGTAAATATGAGTTGTCGTCTCGCATTTAATTCCGATTAGACGTTCGATCTGTTAGTTCGTTCGTGATTCTCGTAAAAAATTACCTATCTTTATGATTTTCGGGAACATCGAGATGCGAACGGAGAGACATGGTTTTAGGATCTCGTATCTTTTAGATATCATGTCTTGAGATGTTTGAGACCAGAGCGTTGGGTTTAGGGCAAGACCTAGGTTTACTTTCGGTTAAGGTTTGTGCGGTGACTAGCCGGCTATCGTTTTTCCTGTTGCGATTTCTTCCTGACTCGTACCGATTTAAAGTCCGCGATAGGTTCTCGGCTTATATGACTTGTATGGTACGAATCGAGCATCTTCTCAGAGTTAACTGGAAGCGCTGGACCAAAATTTCGGATTTTTGTTGTAGCGCGCTTTCGTCCTTGTGTTGGACGTTTTTGAAGATCAAAAGAATGATCGAATTGCGTTTGTTTAAGACGGCTGGCGTGTTCGTCGGGGCCAATCGACGAACGGGGTGTAAGGTTTTTGGTGGTCGCGTTCGGACAATTTGTTCGTATTATCTTCGTCGGGACGTCTCGCAGTTGTTTCGAAGATTATACATGTATCTTTGAATGTTTGAAAGATGATAATTTTACGAATTTTGGGCCGGATGAGGCCGTAGACAAGAGTCTTAATGTTTCCAGGCGTGTCCTGAAAGTTTCTTGTGTTTAACTGACTCGTAAACGTTTTTCGATAAAGCGGAGCAACGTATATTGCAGTAAAAGTTTTTGAAGTTTCTAAAAACTCGATTATAATGATGAAGATTTTCTAAGTGGGAGTATACGAGTATACGCACCCACTCCCCCCCCCCTTTTAGAGAGGGGGATAGCTGAACTAGTCTTTTGATGAGCTGCCTACGTAGATCAAGCCATCTCGTAGTTCTGTTTCATGCCGTGAATGTTTTTACTCGGCGGTAGATGTCGCAATGTCCGCCTTGACCATGTCGATCGTGGCTGGGTTAACGCTATTTTCCGGATGTTCCGGTTGAGTTGTAGTGTAGACTTCGAACTCGTGTTGAGTTTCAACGTCCGATGCGTTTGCGTCGGCAGATGATTTTAATTCGTCTTTCCTTGGGGCGTTTTTGGCCGAAGATCGATCTATCTTCGTGCGCTTGCCGTTTGCAGCTGCAGAAGTCGTGGTTTGCCTTAACTTGTGCTCTGCGAGGAAGCATAGCCGCGACTATTTTTGGCATCCCCAGATAGCCGCGACTCCGCTTGGGGTTGGGAATTTGAGACCCAGGTGGTAGGTCGACGGAACTGCCTGCATGGCGTTGAGCAATGGGGTTCCCATGATCACGTTGTAGATAGCGGGATGATCGACTACCGCGAACTCGATGATTTTCGTGATCTCCTTGGCCATGACTGGCAACTGGATCGATCAAAGAGTCATCGATACTTCGTCTGAAAAACCCGTGGGTGGTTTTGGTGTCGGAATTACTTCTCCGAGTTTGATGCTCATCCGCTTGAGAGTGTCGCAGAAGATTACGTTGACCGTGCTTCCCATGTCGACGAGTACCCTTCTGACTTCTAAATCTCATATGACGAGCGGGTCGCAGTGAGGTTGATCGATGCCGCCGGCTTCTTCCTTTGTGAAGGTGATCGAGCAATTTTGGCCATCTCAGGGAGGAGACCATGTAGGCCAATTTGCACTCGACTCTGCCTTCTGTTGGTAAGCCTTGATGGCCGACACAGTATCGCCGCAGTATTGTGGTCCTTCGATGATCATGTTGACTCTGCGATGATTGTTATCGTTCCCCTTGTCGTCCGGCCTCCTACCGCGTTTATCTCCAGGCTGGTTTCGTTGAGGGGATTTTTCAGCCGGTGGATTCCTGTCCGTCTTTGGAGGGCGATCAGAATCAAGGATGAGATCCTTGACGCTAGTTACTTCCGAGAGCTCTCCAGCGAGTAGCTTCGCGGCCAGTCTTGCTCCTAAGACTTGGCAGTTGGTCGTGGAGTGTCCTCGGGACTGGTGGAACTCGCAGAAGGTGTTTTCGTCATACCCTTGATTGCGAGTCCACGTGTTGCCCGTGGTTCGGCCTTGATCCGAATTGATCGCGTAATTATGCGCCCCTTGGAGATCTTCCCCCTCGTGATGAACGTATTTGTCGTTACGAGAGTTCTTCTTTCTCCCTTTTGGATCCACGTCCTTCGAAGATGGTCTTGCCGACTTATGTTTTTGCGATAAGACTTTAGTTTCTTCCTCGACTATGATGTAGTTCGTTGCTTTGTGGAGGGCATCCTGGATCGTTCGCGGTTTGTCGAGAGTTATCCACTTTCTGAATTTCGACTTGTACCAGAGCGTCTTTCTCAGCGCGTCAATGGCCACTTTGTCGCTTATCCCGCTGACCCTTGACATTATCAGCTTGAACCGACTGATAAACTCGCGGAGGGGTTCGTCTTCCCTCTGGGAGAGACTCCAGAGGTCAACATCGGAAGTTTCTCTGTCGATGAATACAGAGTATTGTTTGAGAAATTCCGATGCGAGCTGTCGGAAACTCCCGATGGTGTTACGATGAAGGCGTGCGAACCATTCAAGTGCTGCTCCTTCCAGGTTTTCAACGAACAGGCGGCAGTAGCCGGGATCCTTTTCGCCGTCCTTCAGTCTAGCTCTTCCCATCGCGATGTGGAAAGCCTGAAGGTGCGCTTTTGATCGGCCGTACCATCGTACTTTGGTACTTTGATTTTTCCCGGATCAGACACCCTCATGTCCGAAATGCGACTGGTAAAAGGGGTCTTCCGAGCTCCTTCCAGCAGTCGATCGATTTCGGGGGCAGCACTAGTAGCATGATGGATTTGAGACTTTACGGCCCTCACTTCTGCCGCAGTCTTGGTGATGTAGTCGCGAAGATCGCGGATATCCGATGTCTCGTCAGTAGATTTCCGAGCCTGTCGGCGTTTACTGCGAGTGAGCTCGGTTTGCCTTTCAGCCAGCTCCTCTTGTTCGTTCCAATAGGCGATTTCTTCTTCTTCTTCCGTCATTGGTTTTTTGAATGGGGAGCCTTCCCGAGCAGATCGGCTCCTGGTCCTTCTTGGATGTCTGTCGACGTCCTCGTCGGTGTCGTTGGAGACATCGCTAGGATCCAGGTCAATGCGTTCGGCTTCATTATCCTCCGAGTCCTTTGCAGGGGGCGGAAGACTTTCAGGGTTCCCCTTTTCGATGGGAGATTTCTCGCTAGGGTTTTGACTGGAAGGTCATTCCCGCGCGACTCCTGATCTGTCGAGTGGGGTAGCAAAGTTGAGCCTCTTCCCGCGGATTTTGGTGGTTCCGCGGGGACGGATTGCTTGGGTCCTTGCCGTTAAGGTTTCAACCTGTTTGGTCAAGGTATTCACGAGCTTATCCTGTTCTTCCGACCTTTTCTCATAGGTGGCGAACATCTTTTTAAACTCCTCGAGCGTCGCGGCGTTGGCTTGTGCGTTGGCCGCGGATACGTCCGCTGCTGGAGTGTGGAGATCGGTGTCGCTACCTCCGTTAAGGGGAGTCTGCACGTTATCCGCGTCGTTAGTTGACATGTCTGATTGAGCGTGATGTGGCTTTTGCGGGTTAGATTGATCCGTACTCCCCCTCCTTCTAGCGCCAAACTGTGGGAACCGAAATTCACACTGTCGATTTCCGTTTAAATAAGGAAACTAGGAAAACCCTAATTTCCCAGAGGACCCGGATATCTGCTAATTACCACACGTCAAGCAATCAGAACACGAGAATAACAACGATAAAGTATAAGAAATCGAAGAAGAGAGCAAAGAAGATCTTATTTCCGAATTTGCGTATGAGCGTTTACAACAAGGTATAGGCCTGGGCTCGAGAGCTGTCGGCGAGATTCCTAGTTCTAGCAACCCTAAGACGGCTAAACCTAATTGAGTCGCAGCTCGAAATAACAAAAACGGAAAAATGCCTAAATTGCTCTAAGTGCTAAGTTTGCTCTGAAAAAGTTTCCTCCATGCTCCTCGCGCAGGACTCCTTAGATACTAGCTCCAAGGTCGGTTTACGCTTTTACTCTTCTGCCCTTAAGCCGTCATAGCATAAAAATGGAGATATTCCATTTTTCCCGATCTTCACAATTATTTTCAAAACTTCCGTATTTATCCGCGGAAACTTGACATTTATCCTTCCTTGTGGACCAAGCATAAACCGTGCTCTGGTTTACGGGCTTTTGGTTAAGAAATCATAGGATGTGCCTCGAGTCGTATTTTAGGTCCCTTTGGGCTGTCTTCTGACTCGACACGTTTTTAATTCGCAAAGTCTGATCGATGATTTAGAATAGCGGAAAGCATGGACTGAGCTTGCTACGGTCTTCGGGAAATGGCATTTGAAGGTTTGACGAGAATGCATGGACTGGTGTTGTATCGATGTTCGGAAGAGCTCGATCGCTACGCAACGGCCGAACTTTGGCTCAAGGCCACTCGCTATGTAGCGACCGAGCTTTGGCTCGAACTCGGTCGCTACGTAGCGACCGAGCGGGACGATTGTTTGAGCTTGGTCGCTATGTAGCGATCGAGCGGGTCGGATGTTTGGTCGCTTCGTCGCGACCGGCATCGGCTCGGACTTGGTTGCTACGTAGCGACCGAACAGCGTGTATGTGCGGTAGTTACGCAACGACCGAGCTTGGTTCGTTTGCTTTTGAATCTTCAAGGATACTTCTTCGTAAAAACTTCATATTGGTTATTATTTTTTTACAAAAATTATATCTTTATTTTTACTATCTCTTTCGGAAATACGATCTCCGAGGATTTTCGGGTGGTAATTCCGTCGTGACCGTTTTAGACCCCAACACTGACCTGACTGGTAAGTCTCCTCGCACTAAAGTCTGTCCGGACGATCCTATCCAGGATCTTAGAAAAGGGGGGTCTTATGTAGGGACCCTATGTATTGGTGGTGTGGAAACACACGTACTGTTTGATACTGGAGCTACACACTGCTTTGTGAGCCTAGATATGATCGGAAAAGGGTTGTTCCAGATGGGAACAGAGGATGATCCTTGCATAGTGAATGCAGCCGGTGGGCAGGTAATGCATTCATTAAGGCGAGTAAAGGATATCCCAATAGTGATCCAGGATAGAGTTATGCCTATGGATCTGGTTGTGGTCTGCCTTAAGAATCATGAGGTGATATTAGGCATGGACTGGCTTGGAAAGAACCGGGCCACTCTGGACTGTCACAGAGGAAGGGTGCAGTTTGAGAGTGGGTGTGGACCCCCGATCAGGTTCCAAGGTATTCGTCCGACCTCCGGATGCTTAGTGATATCAGCAGTCCAAGTGGAACGGATGCTTGAGAAGGGTTGTGAGGCCTTTTTGGTCACAATCGCCACTAAGGAGGTTGTAGGGGCTGGTGACCCTGTAACATCCCAGTTCCTGAATAGGATCATTGGGACGGCCATGGTTCGAGCAAACGTACTAGTCAGTCTAAGGACATCAAGACAAGCGTTCCATGGCCAGATAAGAAGGTTAAGGACGTAAGGAAACTTAGACTTAACCTTATACAAGTCGAGAGTCAGCTAGGAAGAGTAAGACGGTAGCTGGACGGATGGAACAAGTAGCTCGACCAGCTCAACGGAGTTAGGCTAAGCTCACTCCAGCTCGGCCACTACTAAGTCAGCTCCACTAGCTGAACTACTAGCTCACTCAGCTGAGGCAGCTGGGAGTCAGCTCATCTCATCTGGACGGACTGTTCGTGTTTCGGTCCGATGGTCCGGGTCCGGGCTGGTGGCAGGCCATGGGGGTCTGGCCATGAGGCCATGGACCGTTTGGGCATGGGACAAGGCCGTGGGCTAAGTCCAGAGGGATTGGGTAAGGCCTTGGGCCTCTGTCCGACCCAAACCCATGCGGTATTGGCGAAGGGACGCATGCGGCCGAGAGGGTGTAACCCTTGGCCGATTGTGCCCATCCGCTGGCCAGTCATGCCTGTTCGTGGGGCAAGACTTACCCCCTCGTATTCTATAAATATGGGGTCCACTCTGTCGATTTCATTCATCCAATCTAGAGTAAAAATACTCAGAGAAATCATAGAAAGAGAAAGAAAGAGAGAGAGAGTTTCCGGCCAAAGCAAGGCCGATTGTGTGGTGGTTAGGTTTCCAGCGATCTGATCGTTTGTGAGGCAACCTCCGATCAAGTATGGGAGACCGAGAGTAGGAGAAGAGCATGGAGAACCCTGACACAGTTCAGAAGGTACATGGTGGGCTATGGCTCCATCAGACCGAACAGACGGTCCTTGTGATCGCACCGCGGCTCTGGTCGGTCCATTAGACCTAACCGCTTCTCCTCTTCTTGTTTCTATCCGGCCCTTTCTCTTCTTTCTGATTATACACGAAGGGTTGTGTTGGTTCAGTCCAAGGGACACGTCCCTAGACTTGGTCGGTCATAACCAAACCGCTAACCTAGACGCTGGTCGGTTAGACGGTCGGTTCGAATCGCACCATAGACTGGGCGGTTGGGCTAAACGTTTGGTCATGTCCCAAGAGGCACGAGTGGCTAAAGGTCACGAGTTACCAAGGGTTGTGAGGTACCAAAGGTCACGAGTTCCAAAGGTTGTGAGTTGCCAAAGGGTGTAAGTAACCAAGGGTTACGGACGCCAAGAGGTACGAGGACCAAGAGGTACCAAGGACCAAAGGCGTGCATGTTCCAAACGGTGCCTGTTGAGACAGGTCGTGTCCGTTCCTTAGGGATCAGACCATGTCTTGTCCGTCGAGATAAGTACACGGTTTGTCTAAGCCAGGGTAAGAGTCGAAAGGTCCGATCGGCCGTTTGGCCTAACCGGATTGGGCGTGAGGCTTACTCGTCCGTTGGATCCAGGCCCAAGGCCGGATCAGGTAAGGAAGTCCGTTGGGCCTTTGATCTGGACTTCATCTAGGCCGGTCGCACCTAGATTCTATCTGGATGGACGGATTGGTCTTCGGGACGATCCAGACTGTTCGTGTGTTCTGTTTATCTATTCTGGACTGTCTATCTGATTCTAAGTCAAAGGGTGGTTGGTTGAATGACTTAGGATTCGGTAGGCAGGTTCATATCTTTTGATAAGTATAATGTCCGAGGTTTATCTATGTTCTAGGAACCAAGCCAAGCATTGTAGAATCGACCAGTTCTATTCTCGATTAAGATTAATGCTTATCTGGTTGTGGTTTCAGGAACTAAGGATGGTTCTGGTCAAGCCAAGGAGCCGTGAAGGCTCGGTCAGTGAGAGGCTGTGTAACGTGTGGTTAGATGATGCTAGGGATGAACTAGTGATTGTCTATGAAACGATTAAGAAGTTGTGGTTTTATAGTTTCTATAGTTTCTAAGTAATACATTTTATATACATTTATATTCCGTTGGGCTATCTGTTCAATTGTTTTAGAACCTCAGATTCGAACATGGCTTAGTAAATGAAAGACTTAAAATGAATCAAACAAGCAAAGGATTGATTAAGTAGCAAACGGGTCCAGTTTCGTCGAGAGGCCGGATTCGGGTGTTACAAGTTGGTATCAGAGCATGCTTGATTCTAGGATAGTTGGGTTATGTAGTCCACACACACGCAGCTAGCTGCTTCAGTCTCATGGTGAGGTTTGATAGTTAGGTCTAGGGATTAATTGTCTCGGTTATGTTATGTATATGTTTTACTAACAATGTCTGAATCCTTAGGCTGGGAAAAGCAAATCGGGAAAGACCCAAAGGAATAAGAAAATGGCCGGTCAGTCAAGTCAAGCGGCCGCGGAAGGATCTAATACGTCCGGGTTACCAACCGAGCCGGCTGTGACTAACACCGGGGATGTGTTACCGACTGACCAGGCCAATCTTACGGGAACGCAACCAGAAGGTCCGCAACATCAGGAAAGTGACGAGGAAGTAGAATCCTCGAACGCTAACAGTGATGGTGTGCAGCGTGAGAAAAGGGCCGAGGGAACGGCCAACATGCCCGCAGCACTGTCCTGAGAGGACTTGTTAGAGGCCATGAAAGTAATGGGTAACCAGGTGGCGGCTATGACTCAGCTGTTCACTCCACTAGTGAATTCATCAGTTGGTCAAGCTACACCTTTAGCTACGGCTACACCTAATGCTACGGGTCCAGCTGTGGACGCGGTTGAGGTGATCGAGATCGATCCACCGGAAAGGTCTGTAAAGAAGGTTGACTATCTGAGTTTGCTTCAACATCTATCCAGATTGGGTACAAAGCAATTCTCAGGTAGTACCGACCCTGTTGTGGCAGATGAGTGGAGGAGTAGGCTGGTCCGAATCTTCCAATCAACTCGCTGTCCAGATGATTACAGACGAGACATTGCGGTTCACTTCCTGGAAGGGGACGCGCATAATTGGTGGCTTGCAGTTGACAAGCGCACCAATGGAAGTCTCACAATTTTTGCGGATTTTGAAGTTGAATTAACCGCAAATACTTTCCTGCTGAGGCTTGGGATTGTCTGGAAGCTAAGTTTCTAGATTTGGTCCAAGGCCGCAGGACCGTACGGGAGTACGAAGAAGAGTTCAACCGACTCTGACGGTTCGTTGGAAGAGAGCTGGATGACGAGTCAGTCCAGGTCCGTAGGTTCATCCGAGGCCTAAGGCCGGAAATGAAGACCCACTGCTCGATCTGCACTTTCAACACCGTCGGAGAACTGGTGGAACGGGTGGCTTTGCTGGAGTCTAACTTGGCTGAAGAAGCTAAGATTAAGGCTAAGCCACAGTCTGGCCCATTGGGCAAGACTAATGATAAAAAGAGAAAATGGGACCAGGCGGACGGAGGTAGGACCTCTGGTGGGCGACCTGCGTGTTCCAAAACTGTCCTCGACCGAACCCGTCTGGTAGAAGCAGCACGATGACTTGTTTCCATTGTGGCCAGCAAGGACATTTCCAATCGGAGTGTCCCAAGCTGCAAGGAAGTCAGGGAAAGAGCAATGGAGACTCAGGCAAGGCGTCCCAACGCTATGAACTGTCACGAAACAACGGAGCTTCCGGATCTTTTGATTCGATCTCTGGTAATTTCTAAATTTATCTTTTTACATTCAAGTAGTAATGCTTGGTATGGAACCTAGAATGGTCTAGGGGATTCTGATGGGGGTCTCTGATAGGAACCCTCATGGTCGGTGGGGTAAAAACCCACGTGCTTTTCGACACAGGGGCTACACATAGTTTTGTGAGTCCGGGACTGGTCGGAAAGGGTCTTTTCTGTCTGGATGCTGGTGATAATTTTGGGATAGTGAGGGCGGCCGGTGGGCAAGCCATGAACTCACTAGGTCTCATGTCGAATATCCCAGTACAGATCCAGGGAAAGGTCTTCCCTGTGAATCTGGTCTGTGTCCACCTAAAGAATCAAGAAGTGATCTTCGGTATGGATTGGTTGGGAAAGTACCGAGCCACTCTCGATTTCCATAAGGGTCGTGTGCAATTGTAGAATGGACTTCACCCGATAGAGTACCAAGGTCTGTGTCAGGCTCAAGAGAAAGTAGTGGTTTCAGAAGTTCGAGCAATTCGGATGCTGGAACAGGGTTGTCAGTCATTCTTGGCTACAATTACAACTACAGAGCCTGACAGTTCTGGTTTTCTGTTAGACCCACGCGAGGATTCGTTGGTGTCCGAGTTCCAGGATGTGTTTCAGGCGCTACAGGGTGTCCCCCCTGATAGGTCCGATCCCTTTCTGATTGAGCTGGAACCAGGGAAAGCTCCGCTGTCCAAGAGTCTGTATCGAATGGCTCCGGCCGAGATGGCCGAGCTAAAGAAGCAATTGGAAGAATTGCTTGACAAGGGGTTCATACGGCCAAGTAGCTCCCCTTGGGGTGCACCAGTCCTCTTTGTGAAAAAGAAGGATGGTAGCATGCGTCTGTGCATCGACTATCGAGGGTTGAACAGGGTAACTGTTAAGAACAAATACTCATTACCCAGGATAGACAAGCTGTTGGATCAGCTGAAAGGAGCTAAGTGGTTTTCTAAAATCGATTTGGCCTCGGGATATCATCAGATTCCTATCGAGCCAAACGAGATTAGGAAGACGACATTCAGGACCAGGTACGGCCATTACGAGTTCGTAGTGATGCCGTTCGGTCTGACCAATGCACCTGCTGCATTCATGAAAATAATGAATAGCGTGTTCCGGGACTTCTTGGATGAATCAGTGATCATCTTCATTGATGATATCCTGATCTACTCCAAGGACGAGGAATCTCATCGGAAACATTTGAGAGCCGTGCTGGAACGATTACGAGAGCACAAACTTTTTGCTAAACTCAGCAAGTGCAGTTTTTGGCAAAAGAGTATTGGGTTCCTCGGTCATATTGTTTCTGACCAGGGCGTCTCAGGGGATCCAGAGAAGATCAGGGCAGTCAAGGATTGGCCCCGACCATGCAGTACCACATAAGTTAGAAGCTTCCTAGGGCTGGCAGGTTACTATAGAAAGTTTTTGAAGGGATTTGCAAGCTTGGCTCAAGCTATGACATGGTTGACTGGGAAGGACTTTAAGTTCACATGGTCTGATGAGTGTACGAGATGTTTATCCGCACTTAAGGATATGCTGACTAGCGCACCCGTCCTGGTTCTTCTGGAGGCAGACCAACCTTATGTGGTCTACACGGATGCGTCCATCACTGGACTCGGTTGCGTGTTGACTCAACATGGGAAGGTCATTGCCTACGCATAAAGGCAGCTGAAGAAACATGAGGGAAACTACCCCACCCATGACCTTGAAATGGCTGCGGTAGTATTCGCCTTAAAGATTTGGCGATCATATTTATATGGGGCCAAAGTCCAGATATTTACGGACCATATCTGAAGTATATATTCACCCAGCCTGAGTTAAACTTAAGGCAGAGGAGGTGGATGGAGTTCTTGGCCGACTACTACCTAGACATCACTTACTATCCGGGTAAGGCTAACCTTGTGGCCGACGCCTTGAGCTGGAAGCGAGAAGACGTCGCGCTCGGAAGCGGAACGGACGAGCCGGATGAGGTCGAACACTTCGTTCATTTAAATGCTTTGAACGGAACGGATGGACCACCTGGTTTAGAGGCGTTGCATAGAGCCGACCTACTTACCCGGATCCGAGCGGCCCAAGATCAGGACGAGAACCTGAAGACGGTTGCTCGGAACGACCTGACTGAGTATCAAATCGCAAAGGACTGTACAATCTTAGTTCATGGTCGGATCAGCGTACCCAATGATAGGAGTTTAAAGGACGAGATCCTTAGGGAAGCTCACAAGTCTAGATTCTTGATCCATCCTGGAGTGACCAAGATGTATCATAATCTCAGACAATACTATCATTGGATATGGATGAAGGTCGATGTGGCCGAATGGGTTGGCAAGTGTCCTACTTGTCAACTCGTCAAGGCCGAACAACAAGTTCCGAGTGGACTGCTTCAGAGCCTACCTATTCCGGAATGGAAGTGGGATCACATCACGATGGATTTCGTGACAGGATTTCCCACGACCAGGAATAGGATTGATGCTGTCTGGGTAATAGTGGATCGACTGACCATGTCTGCCCACTTCCTGGCCATCAAAAAGACTGATGGAGTCGACCGGATTGTGAGTAAGTACATTGACGAGATTGTGAGGCTACACGGAGTACCCTCAAGTATAGTTTCAGATAGAGATTCAAAGTTCACTTCTCACTTCTGGCAAGCTTTTCAGAAAGCTTTAGGAACAAGAGTGAACATGAGTACGGCTTATCATCCCCAAACGGATGGGCAGTCAGAAAGAACTATACGGACGCTGGAGGATATGCTTCGAGCATGTGTTCTCGATTGGGGTGATTCCTAGGAACAGAATTTGCCGTTAGTGGAGTTCTCCTACAATAACAGCTTCCACTCCAGTATAGGCATGTCCCCATACAAAGCTTTCTATGGACGACCATGCAGGACACCGTTATGCTGGACCCAAGTGGGGAAGCGCAGCATGATAGGCCCCGAAATCATGGAGGAAACCACGGAGAAGATCAAGTCCGTGCGGGACAAGATGAGGGCCGCACAGGACAGACAAAAACATTACGCTGACAAACGAAGGAAAGAACTGAAGTTTGCAGTGGGTGATATGGTCTATCTCAAAATGATTACCTTTAAAGGTAGAGTGTGAATTTCTGGTAGAAGGAAATTAGATCCAAGATACCTAGGTCCGTTCAGAATCATAGAACGAGTGGGTAGTGTGGCATATAAGTTGGACTTACCATCCGAGATGAAAGCCTTCCATAACGTATTCCATGTCTCCCAACTCCAGAAGTGCTTGACGGATCAGGACGTCTTAATACCAGAAATACCATCTGATATAGGTACAAATCTAACTTTTGAAACAAGGCCGGTTCGGATCGTAGATAGGATGGAAAAAGCAATGAGAAAGAAAACAATCCAGATGGTCAAGGTCATTTTGGATTGTAATGGTTGAGAAGAGACCACTTGGGAGACGGAGGCCAGGATGAAGGCCGTGTTTTAAAAATGTTTTGACCAGTTTATGTTGGATGAAACACATGACTTGGATTCGAGGACGAATCCATTGTTAGTGGGGGAGACTTGTAACATCCCGGATCCTGAATAGGATCATTGGGACGGCCATGGTTCGACGAAACGTAATAGTCAGCCAGATAAGAAGGTTAAGGACGTAAAGAAACTTAGACTTAACCTTATACAAGTCGAGAGTCAGCTAGGACGAGTAAGACGGTAGCTTGACGGATGGAACAAGTAGCTCGACCAGCTCAACGGAGTTAGGTTAAGCTCACTCCAGCTCGGCCACTTCTAAGTCAGCTCCACTAGCTGAACTACTAGCTCACTCACCTGAGGCAGCTGGGAGTCAGCTCATCTCAGCTGGACGGACTGTTCGGGTTTCGGTCTGATGGTCCAGGTCCGGGCCACTGGCGGGCCATGGGGGTCCGGCCATGAGGCCATGGACTGTTGGGGCTTGGGACAAGGCCGTGGGCTAAGTCCAGAGGGATTGGGTAAGGCCTGGGGCCTCTGTCCGACCCATACCCATGCTGTATTGGCGAAGGGACGCATGCGGCCGAGAGGGTGTAACCCTTGGCCGATTGTGCCCATCCGCTGGCCAGTCATGCCTGTTCGTGGGGCAAGACTTACCCCCTCGTTTTCTATAAATACGGGGTCCTCTCTGTCGATTTCATTCATCCAATCCAGAGTAAAAATAGTCATGGTACTTAATCGGGGTCCAAACTAGTTCTCAAGTTGCACCCTTCCCCGGTGACAATCTAGAGTTGCCCGATACTTTCCCAACCAGTCCATGCCCAAGATCACTTCATGATGCTTGAGGGGACAACAATCAGATCTATAGGAATCGGCCTATCTAAGATCACCACAGGGATGTCCTTAACCAGACCGAGTGAGTTCATAACTTGCCCTCCGGCCGCACTCACTCGTTCAGGACCATCCCATGTTCCATACTGGAACAAACCTTTTCCAACCATTCCTGGACTCACAACACTATGTGTAGCTCAGTATCAAATAATGTGTTTCCACACCACCGATCATTAAGTACTTAGATGAGTAGGATCTCGGTTTGATCACACATTTGGAAAATGTCCCATACCATTCTCCAAAGCATCACACATCTGTGAACGTCCCATACCATTCACAAAAGTGTTTATAGTATACCTCAATCCTCATCATACTAAGATACTTAACATCGTGTTTCCAATTCCTCTTGGAATTGATCCATTCCATTCACTCAATCTTAAGGAATCCTACCTTGACTTACACTGAGTCCAAGCTGATCCATCTGATCACAAGCCCACTCATGTACTAGCCATGTAGCGTCTCCCTTAGACTAACATGAACATTGCATATGCTCACTTGTTTTGAACGGCCACCAAGGGATAACATTTACCTCCAAGAGAGTGCTGCACGTTTCTTTCAACCTAAGCCACTCTCTGGTCTATGTTACTTCCCTTGTCCAGGTCGTCCATACAAAGATCTTGCATTGTGTCCATCATCCAATCCATCTATTATTCCCAAATAACTAGATAAACTAACCTTTATGTTTTCAGGGTCTTGCCGTGGAAGAGTGTATCTTGGCTAAGCCGGCTCATCTTGGAACTTCCCCGTTCACAAGCATGAAACCCAAACTTACCTCAACTCTCACTTGGCTCACCACAACTAAGGTTCCAAGTCATCTCAGTTTTCAGAAATAATTTCGGTTTGGAACTCAACATCTTTGAGCACTGTCCGTAACAGGATCAAGCATGCTCTGATACCAACTTGTAAGACCCGATCCCGGCCGACTAGGCCGCGGTCGATGCCTCACGTCGCTCAGTCCATACCCGGACCGAACCTCTAAAATTTTTTGCCCTTTATTTAAAAACTTCGCCCATAGGCGAGGGCTAACTCAGATCTTAGCTCAAGACTACCTTAGTCATTCCCTAGCTTAGATCATTTTTTTACCTTATGCACAGCGGAATAACATTTATCATCCATTGGACTAAATCCAATCTAACACTTGTCTGGTCAGATCACCTCAGCTACTGGTCAGTAACACAACTGCCAGCTAGCTCCATGGTCGATCCTGAACCTAGACCAAGTCATACAATCAGAGGTTCCGTTCCTCTAAACCATTCTATCTAGATCTATGCAACATTGACAGATCATACCTTTGCCACATTCCCGGAGCTTGTTAGCTCATTGTCCCGGCTGACTTAGCTGTCTTAGCTAGCTCACCCAACTAGTTGAGCTGAACCACTTCACTTGAGGTTTGCTGCTCCGTTCAAGCTGATCGAGCTGCATAAACTCTTCCCTTGGGTACTTAGTCATTCAGCCAACCATCCCCACAGACATAAGTAACCTTTGGGAGGTCTTCAATCAGCTAAGGACATGCATCTGGCCCTTACCGGTTCATGCACTGTCCCACATCCTTTTTCCTTATCAACTTATGATACCAAGTCCAGCTCATGGACTAATCATACCAAGTCCTCTCATGGACTAACCAGATCAAGTCCTCACAAAGACTAACAATGCCCATCAGATCCTGAGTCAATCAACCAACCACCCCACATGACTCAGAACTGATGAGTCTTCATACTTCCTAATCAGTCATGGAACCATGTCCCACTGAACCTGATTAGTGTTGCTCTTACCACCGGTGCATCCTTTGATCAATCAGATCAGACACCTTAATCCATCATCCAAGGATCAGGTCGTCCATCCTTGCCCATGATCAGATCACACACAGCCTGCCTTACCAACACCAAAGTGGATAACCAGCAATTCCTTATGATAAATATCATAAGTGACAATATGTTCCAGCACACAAACATATGATCAGATATCCTAACACAAGGATCTGACCCCAATATGCCCTCAGGTGCAATTTTGACCCCAAGCAAACCTGCTCCAAAAATCAATTAAAATTCATGACAATTCATGATAAATCATAACTAAGAGAATGGTCCAATCAGATTTCCCAGAACCGGCCTCCATCCCATAGATCTCGGCCAAGATCAGCCAAACCGGCCCAAGGGACCATCTCTAAATCAATCCCTAAAAACTCATTAGGATTCATGATAATTCATGATAAATCTTAACTAAGAGAATGGTCAAGTCAGAATTCCAAGAACCGATCTCGATCCTATGGATCTCGACCTAGATCAGCCCCACCGGCCACCTTGACCATCTCGAAATCAATCAGATAAAAATCCCCAAATACCATGATAATTCATGATAATTCACCACTAAGAGGATTCCAAAGTCAGATCGCCATAAATCCATCAGGAAGTAGGAGATCCGGACTTAGCTGCCAAACCAAGGCCATGGAGGGTTCTTCTGAACCGGCCAAGCCATGGTTCAGTGCTACTATGTCTAATCATCAATCTCAATCATAAGAACAAGGATTAATATGATTAATAATCATCAAACAGAGTAAGGTGTAACTGCAGGACCAGATCAGCCCATAGTGTACCAGACTATGCCCAATGGTCTGCAGTCCCCACCTGTTACCTCATCAGGGGCGTCCATGCTCTTCCTAGCACGCCTTCATCAAACCCTTTTCACATACTTCCAGTATTGATAAGATCTAAACATGGTTCGTGCCCATCACTCCTTCCATGGAATTTCCATGAAACCAGTTTCTATACTGCATCCATCTTCAAGGCTGTTCATGCCTTTGAGAGTGGAGTCAAGCCTTCCCCCTTCTCTCCTAACCAATTGCGTGTGTTCCCAAGACACAGAAGAAGCCTTAGACATGATCATCCATGATCAATCACCATCCAAAGGTCGTGCGTCACTTCCCTCTTTGTTCCCCATGAAACTGCTTTCCACACCAATCTCCCTTTAAGGCTGCATTGGCCCTTGGGAATGGATTCCAGCCAACTCCCTCCTTTCCTCACCATTTTCGTGTGTTCACAGGCTCCAGATAAGGCTTTGGGTGTTGTCAACAATGATCAAAACCGTTCAGAGGGTCGTTCTCAACTTCCCCCTTGATCTGCCCCAAAACTGTCTCTTTATGGCCTTCACACCACCATGGGTCTTGGATTGGGAATCCGACCAACTCTCTGTATTTTTCTCTGGATTCTTTGTGTTTCAGGGTGTAGAAATCGACCAGAATGATCAGAAATGAGAGAGAGAGAGGACGATTTAAACTGTCCCCAACCGCCTGGGCGAACAGTTACCAAAATCCCATCCCTTCTTCCCAAAACCGTCCCATAACCGTCCCATAACCGCCCCTTGGCGGTTTCTCCCCTTTTTTTCCTTTGGCAAATCGATCACTGAGCCTCAGCTCGCACTCTGGGAGCTTGCCCACTCCCTGTCCCAAGCCTAAGACCCATTTGGTCAAACCATCCTGCACCTGGACCATCGGCTCGCCCAGTAACCGTCCCGGACTCGCCCACACTGATCCGAACCAGAACGCACCGTTCACCGGATTGAGCTGACCTCCAGCTGTTCCCAGCTGAGTGAGCTAGTCTACCAGCTCCTGTGAGCTGAACAGATCATGGTGAACTGAATACCAGCTGAACCGAGCTGATTGAACTCAAACCAACACTCGTCCAGCTGCCTAAACACTCACCCAGCTCCTTTACCCTTATTTCCATCGTATCCTGGTTAAGTTTCAGCTGACTGATGCCCTTAACCCTCATTCAGGACCATGACACGCTTGTCCTTAGGTCATGTGACCTGACTGGTGCATTTCCTTGCACCGCAGTCCGTCCGGACGATCCTATCCAGGATCGGGGACATGACACAACCGATCAGACCTTGCTACGTAACACTCCGGTTAAACTAACTGTCCGTTCGTTCGACTATGCAGCTGCGGAATGTCCACTTGGTTCGGCCTAAGCCTTGAACCATTGGAACTGTTTGGAACTCACACCCTTTGGGAACTAGTACCCTTTGGACACACGTGCCTCTTGGCAACTCATGACCCTTGGCAACTCGCACCCATTCAGATGTTCCAACCGTTCGACCTAACCGTCTCCGTGCATGTGTCCGGCCTATGGCCAAAGGACCACGCCTTAACCTACACAAGTCATGAACCATTGTGACTGTTCAGGGAAGGGTTTCAACCGTTCAGAACAGAACCGAACCTCCCCTATCCAATCGGATTACCTGAGGCCGGTATAGACCATGCACGCGCCTAACTCGACGGTTATGGACCGCGACCGCATTACTCAACCAGAACCACGGTTATAACCAATCCCAGCATATCCACAAGGCCAAGACAATTTACAGAAGGAGTAGAAGAAGAATTAGATGAAAATAATAAGAAGAATGGGACACAATCTAAACGCCCATGGCTAGACCGGTTCGGACTGCCCGATGGTCTTAGCCGATGAGTCGGTGGTTACCCCACTGACCCTATTGGATTGAACCACGGCTTTGTAGTCCTTATCCAGACCTTTCTCTATACCCTGGGTATTCATAACCACACGGCCTCCTCTCTCCTAAACTGTTCTCCTTGCCGGAGGTACTAAACCACCACAACCGACCCTTTTCCGGCCGATCTCTCTCTCTCCCTTTCTATTTAGCCTATGCCTTTGGTTTCTCACGAAACTGATTGAATGCCTTGATCTCTGGTCGTGCATCCTTTATATAGGCAACCAAAGGTCATTTGTGAAGAGCCACATCCCTTCAAAGCATCCTTCTGGGACAGATCTTGTCCATCGATTACAATCAACGGTCCAGATCGTACCTGTTCGGATATAGAAGGCTCCAGACCTTCTAGGCACGTCCAACCCAAGCCCAGACTTGGTACTCAAGCCCACGGCCTGCCCACAAGAGCCCAACGACTCATGGACCACATGGCTGGACCTCATGGCCTGCCACTGACCCGGACCCGGACCATCGGCCCGAAACCCGAACAGTCCGTCAAGCTGAGATAAGCTGACTCCCAGCTGCCTCAGCTGATTGAGCTAGTAGCCCAGCTAGTGGAGCTGACCTATTAGTGGCCGAGCTGGAGTGAGCTTAACCTAGTTTCGTTGAGCTAGTCGAGCTACCCGTCCACTTCATCCAGCTAGCATCCTGACGTCCTTAACCCTCTATCTTGGCCATGGAACGCCTACTTTAAGGTCCTAAGACCGGCTGGTAAGTTTCCTCGAACCATGGCTTTCCCGACAATCCTATCCAGGATTGGGGGTGTGACGGACTCAGCACGCTGGCCCTTCCCGTGGACTGTTTGGGTGATTTTGGCCCACGTGGGCTGTATGTTCAGTATAGACAGGACGTCCGTTGGTGTCCGCCAGCACACACAGGACGTCCATGGCTATCCGCCAGCACATACAAGACGTCCGTCGCTGTTCGTGTGTGTTCGTGTGTGTCCGTCAGCACACACAGGATGTCGGTGGCTGTCCATCAGTACACATATCAGCACGTTGGTCCTTGGACTCAGCACGCTGACCCTTCCCGTGGACTGTTCGGGTGATTTGGCCAACGTGGGCTGTCTGTTCAGTACAGGACGTCCGTGGGTGTCCGTTAGCACACACAGGACATCCGTGGGTGTCCGTCAGCACACACAGGACGTCCATGGCTATCCGTGTGTGTCCGTGTGTGTCCGTCAGCACACACAGGACGTCTGTGGCTCTCCATCAGTACACATATCAGCATACTGGTCCTTGGACTCAGCACGCTGGCCCTTCCCGTGGACTGTTTGGGTGATTTTGGCCCATGTGGGCTGTCTGTTCAGTACATACAGGACGTCTGTGGCTGTCCGTCAGCACACACAGGACGTCCGTGTGTGTCCGTCAGCAACCACAGGATGTCCGCGGCTATCTGTGTGTGTCCGTCAGCACACACAGGACGTCCGTGGCTGTCCATCAGTAGAGATATCAGCATGTTGGTCGTTGGACTCAGCACGCTGACCCTTCCCGTGGACTGTTCGGGTGATTTTGACCCATGTGGGCTGTTTGTTCAGTACACACAGGACGTCCGTGTGTGACACCCCTGATCGTAGATAACCGGAAATGACATGGTCGATGTTCACCTTAGACCAACAACCAAAGAACACAGACACTCCTATCGGATATTACTCTAGGCTTTTCAACCCGATAAAGCAATATTCGATAGTTAGTTCGTCCCGGACAAGGACTAATATCATATGATAACTCGTGATTTATAAACATCTTTTATACATTTTTTAGCTACTTTAAACATCTTACAAACTGTTATAGTTTACCCTACGGCCTATCGCCCAACAACGTTTTAAGTAAATATACATCAAAACGTACGTTGCAAGGACAACAAAATACTCCCGCTGGTTGGCCGATCCTTCCATCCAAAAGATTTAAGTGTCTCCCGCCTAAGGGTTACATGCACACACAAATGAGTCATGAGCAACTAGTTTACTCAGTGAATCTAGAATCACAACACAATCAATAATAAATCAAGCAATTATCAAATGCATATACATGATCATGCAAGTACTAGTACTATACTTTAATATCGATCATCATTGTGAATTCTTATTTTTAAACATCACTTCCACAACACCCGCCCGTTACCATAATCAGATAATACAATATATAAACTAGACCCGAGAAACCACTAAGGCGAACCAAGACTAGTGAGTTAGCATCACCATCATTGTCGAATGTCCGGTATGAACAATCCGACACTGCATCGTCATGCAGTACACAGTCTCCAGGGAGCTACCCCATCATCGTGTCTTCATGACCTTGCGATCCGTTCGCAGGACCAAGTCACGGTAATGCGGAGGCTTTAGGGATAGTGAATATAACAAGACTTCACATGATTTTACTTCCATAATTATTTCAAATTAATACATAATTAATCCTTAATTGATCATAATTTACTCCTTAATTAATCTCATATTAATCTTTAATTAATGCAAGATTAATACTTAATTAATCATGATTACTCCTTAATTAATCTCAGATTAATTCTAAATTAAACCAGATTAATTCTTAATTCAACCAAATTAATCCATAATCAAAACCATGATTATTTCATAATTAAGATTAGTACTTGAGAACAAATACTATGATTATGATTAATCTCACTTTAACCTTTTGATTAGTCTTTAAGTGTAAGTGTTTACACTAAGTAAACACCATACACTTCTTAAAGGATTCAAGGAATTTACTATCTAATTGAGATACTACTATTTAAACTCAATCATGTACACATTCATCTTCTGTCTAGACTCACCTAAGAGATTAGTCTTGGAACTGGTTGGATACCTAAAGCCTTACTCCACCTCTGACCTGAAACAGAAGTGAATGACTACAAGATCAGTTTGGTTCATACTTTAACACCTTAGATCAGATCAGTTCAAGCTTGGTTCGACTCAAACTATACCAGTTCAGATTGGTTCTAGTCATTCTACCAAAGTTCAGGACAAGATCAGACTTGAGTTCAAATTGGTTTAATCAAAGCTAGATCAGAACATCATAGCTGGTGTTTCTAAGAGGTTGATTCAAACCGAAATTAACAAGAACTGAACTGTATCAGAACTTATACAACTGATCCGACCAAGACCCAAACTAAACATCAACTGTTCTGATCAGATACTGACTGAGGCAAGGAGACCAAAGCTTACCAAGACGAACCAAAGGACTAGATGGCCTCAGCTGATCCTCTTCTCCAAGGTAAGCTTGTGGCTGGACTGATCAAAGAGAAAGATCAAGGTCTGATCATGATCTGAACTCAACTAGGTCTAGGGTTTTATTTAAAAATCTCACCTTTTGATATTTCTCAAGGTAACAAACTGAGCTAAGGTTGAAGATTAGGTCACTACCAATTTTTTTTCTTGATTTATTTTCTTGATTTTTCTCACTGATTTTTCTGTTCTTCTTTCTCTCTTTCTCTCTGAAATTCTCTAGGTTTTTCTGCAGGGTTCTGAACGTGGGAAGCAGCTGGAGAGGGGTTAAATATGAGGTGAGCTTGCTTCAGGTGAGGGTTTCACTCAGGACAAAGCTAAGCTGAGTGGGGACAGCTGGCAAGCTGCTTCAGCACTCTCAGCACAAGCTGCTGTCCTTTCCTTAACCTGAAGAAACTCCAGCCCTTTCATGTGCTTCTCACATGACAATCTAAGAAACAAGGCAAGCAGGCAGCTTGTGATTATCATGTGCCAGTTACTGAAGAAGCTAGGCAAGCAGGCAGGTGCAAGTCTAAGACTGAATAACTGCACAACCAGGCTGGTGAAGGACATAACTTAGTTCTAAAATTAATTCAGAAGTTGGTAAATAATTTTAAATAATTTTTCAACCAAATATTCCTTGTCTTTGGCTCTCGTCTTGTTCTCGGAAAATCTCTTCCAGCTTAATAAAAATTCGACCAAAATATTTAAGAATCGACCAAACTATCAAGTGAAGGTCTTTCAATCACAAGACAGTCCCTTCGAGAAATTAATCTACCGGGTCGATTTTTATTTTTATTAATCCTTGTTGAACCAACTAAAAACTGGTCGAGCGGGATTTTTCTCGACCAAAAATTTATTGGCTCATGAGGGTTATTACACTCTTCCCCCCCTTAAAAGAATTTGTCCTCGAATTCTCAAAATACAAGTGTACACCTTTTACTGGACGACTGGGGTATCTGAGAAGAGTTCTGGATAATCAACTCGGAACTTATCTTCATCCTCCCATGTTATAACAACTCTCTGTCGCTTTCCCCAAAATACTTGAACTTGCAAAATTTCTCTATTTTTCAATTTCTTGATACGACGCTCGCCTATTCGCAAAGGACCTTCAGGATAAGTGAGGTTAGGTTGCAAGTTCTCTGGTAGCTGCGGCTCGACCATATTCGGATATGGTATATGCTTATGCAGCATCGACACATGAAATACCGGATGCATAGGCATATCGTGTGGAAGTTCTAGTCTATAGGCTACTTCTGCAACTCTGGCGACAATTCGGTACGGCCCAATGTAACGAGTAGCTAGCTTCCCAATTTTTCCAAATCGATCCTTTCCTCTTTGTGCAGCTACTTTCAAGAAGACTAAATCATTTACTGCAAAAATGACTTCTCTTCTACCGCGGTCTGCATACTTCTTTTGTCGGTCTTGAGCCTTCTTCATATTGGCTTGAATTATCCTTACTTTCTCTGCAGCCTCATTTACTATTTCTGGACCAAGAATTCTTCTCTCACCAACTTCTGCCCAACATACTGGCGTTCTACAAGGTCGACCATACAATGCTTCATATGGTGACATACCAATACTAGAGTGGTAGCTATTGTTGTAGGAGAATTCTATCAGCGGCAAAAAATTTCCCACGGACCATTCCAGTCTAGGATACACAACCTTAACAGATCTTCCAGAGTTCTAATGGTTCTTTTGGTTTGGCCATCGATTTCTGGATGAAACGCTGTACTCATATGCAAATCAGTTCCCAAGGCTTGTTGAAAGGCTCGCCAAAATTCAGCTGTAAAGCGTGGGTCTCGGTCTGAAACTATATTTGCTGGTACCCCATGAAGCTTTACTATTTCCTCCAAATACAGCTCTTCTAACGTCTCAACTTTTTCTGTAAGTTTCATCGGTAGGAAATGAGCAGATTTGGTGAGACGATCGACAATCACCCAAACTGCATCATTCCCACGGCCGGGTGCTCGAGGTAAACCAGAAATAAAGTCCATCGCTACTGCATCCCATTTCCATTCAGGGATAGGTAAGCTTTGAAGTAAGCCACCTGGGACTTGGTGTTAAGCTTTTATCCGCTGGCAACTCTGACACTGGGAAACCCATATGGCAACATCTCTCTTCATCCCTGGCCAGTGGTAATATCTTCTGATATCTCGATACATCTTTGTGCTCCCGGGATGAATGCTTAAGAGAGAATGGAGTGCAGTCCTTAGAATCTCCTCTTGAAGTCCTTCTCCTTTCGGAACAGTTACTCGACCATTGAGTAACAAAGTTGCATCACTTGCAACTTGATATCCTCCGAAGTTTCCTTCATTCAACTGCTCTCGTATCTTCTTCAGGTTCACATCTCTCATTTGATATTCTCGGATACGAGAAAGTAAACCAGCTTGGCTTACTGCTTGTAGTCCTAGAGGTTCTCTTTCCTCTCCTTCTAAGGCAGCCAAACTAATCATCATGAATTCCGCTTCCAGGTTCTGGAGTTCTTTTTCAATATCTACATCAACTTTCCTTCTGCTTAACGCATCTGCAACAACGTTGGCTTTTCCTGGATGGTATAGGATCTGCATGTCGTAATCAGCTACGAACTCCATCCATCGTCTTTGCCTTAGGTTCAGATCAGGTTGAGTGAAAATATACTTAAGGCTTTTATGGTCCGTGAACACTTGGATCTTCTCACCATACAAATTTGATCGCCAAATCCGAAGGGCAAATACTACTGCAGCCATCTCTAGGTCATGTGTCAGATAATTTGCTTCATGCTTTCTTAGTTGCCTAGATGCATAGGCGATTACCTTATCGTCTTGCATCAGCACACAACCTAAACCAACATGAGATGCATCCGTATACACAGTGTATGGTTGGTTAGGCTTAGGCAATGCTAAGATAGGTGCAGTCGTCAAAGCTTCTTTTAACTTTTCGAATGCTTTCTCGGATTCTATACTCCATTCATAAGCAATCCCTTTACCGGTAAGACGAGTCAAAGGCTTTGATACGCTTGCAAATCCTGGGACAAACTTTCTGTAATAGCCGGCCAATCCAAGAAAACTTCGAATCTCGGTAACAGAAGTCGGATGCGGCCATTCCTTAATAGCAGCTATCTTTTCTGGATCGACGGCAACTCCTTCTTCTGACACTCGATGTCCTAAGAAGCCAACTTCTCTTTTCCAGAAACGACATTTACTAAGCTTAGCAAAAAGCTTTTGATCTCGGAGACGCTCCAAAACTAGTCGCAGATCCCTTTCGTGTTCTTCTGCACTTCGGGAATATATGAGGATGTCGTCAATGAATATGATAACAAACTCATCCAGGTAATCCCAAAATACTTCATTCATCAGTCGCATAAATGCAGCCGGGGCATTTGTAAGACCACAAGGCATTACTACGAACTCAAAGTGTTCATAGCGGGTTCTAAAGGCGGTCTTCATGATATCGGTTTCGAAAATCGGAATCTGATGATAACCTGAAGCTAAATCAATCTTCGAAAACCAGCTTGCACCTTGTAACTGGTCTAATAGCTCATCAATTCTTGGGAGTGGGTACTTGTCTTTTATGGTTACGTTATTGATTCCACGATAATCAATACATAACCGGATGCTTCCGTCTTTCTTCTTTACAAATAGCACGGGTGCTCCCCATGGTGATGAACTAGGACGTATGAAACCTTTGTCTAACAAATCAGCTAACTGCTGCTTCAACTCAGCGAGTTCTGCTGGTGCCATTCGGTATGGTGCCTTTGCTATTGCAGCTGATCCGGGTTCTAAGGTTATACTAAAGGGGTTACTCCTAGATGGCGGCAATCCCTCTAATGCCTTAAACACGTCCTCATATTATTTGACTACTGGTATTTCTTCCATGTTCTGCTCTTTCTCGTCTTCTACTGGTCCAGCAACTAAGGTCACTAAGTATACTTCTTCACCCTTCTCCAAAAGGTTTTCAATTCTCAATGCTGACACTAGTGACGCTCCATCACTTGGTACTATGCCATGGTAAGCTAAAGAGGGTTGGGTATCTCTCTCAAAAACAATCTTCCCTCGACCACAATCCAGGTGAGCTCGGTAACTTGACAGCCAATCCATCCCTAAGATTACCTCGTACCTCTCTAAGGGGAGAACTAACAAATCAGCCGGAAAAACCATATCTTGGATAATGATTGGAACTGTTAGAATACAACCTTCAGTTTCAAGAACATGATCTCCGGGAGTTAGAACGGGAATGGATAAATTCACCTTAGTGAATTCTCCATTGAGTCGGGATGCTACTTCGGGAGCTACAAAACTATGTGTTGCTCCTGATGGTCCTGGTAACTCTAAAGCGTAAGCCCTACCAGCAGTGGCTTGACGCTTAGCAGGTCTAAGACTGAATAACTGCACAACCAGGCTGGTGAAGGACATAACTTAGTTCTAAAATTATCTCAGAAGTTGGTCAGTAATTTTAAATCACTTTTTAACCAAATATTCCTTGTCTTTGGCTCTCGTCTTGTTCTCGGAAAATCTCTTCCAGCTTAATAAAAATTCGACCAAAATATTTAAGACTCGACCAAACTATCAAGTGAATGTCTTTCAATCACAAGACAGTCCATTCGAGAGATTAATCTACCGGGTCGATTTTTATTTTTATTAATCCTTGTTGAACCAACTAAAAACTGGTCGAGCGGGATTTTTCTCGACCAAAAATTTATTGGCTCATGAGGGTTATTACACCGTGGGTGTCCGCCAGCACATACAGGATGTCCGTGGCTGTCCGTGTGTGTCAGTGTCTGTCAGTCTGCGTCCGTCAGCACACACAGGACGTCTGTGGCTGTCCATCAGTAGACATATCAGCACGTTGGTCCTTGGACTCAGCATGCTGACCCTTCCCGTGGACTGTTCGGGTGATTTTGGCCCACGTGGGCTGTCTGTTAAGTCCACACAGGACGTCCGTGGGTGTCCGCCAGCACACACAGGACGTCCGTGGCTGTCCGTGTGTGTCCGTGTGTGTCCGTTTGTGTCCGTCAGCACACACAGGACGTCCGTGGCTGTCCATCAGTACACATATCAGCACGTTGGTCCTTGGACTCAGCACGCTGGCCCTTCCTGTGGACTGTTTGGGTGATTTTGGCCCACGTGGGCTGTCTGTTCAGTACACACAGGACGTCCGTGGGTGTCTGTCAGCACTCACCGGACGTCCGTGGCTGTCTGTGTGTGTCCGTCAGCACACACATGACGTCCGTGGCTGTCCATCAGTACACATATCAGCACGCTGGTCCTTGGACTCAGCACGCTGGCCCTTCCCATGGACTGTTCGAGTGATTTTGGCCCACGTGGGCTGTCTGTTCAGTACACACAGGACGTCCGTGTGTGTTTCTCAGCACACACAGGACGTTCGTGTGTGTCCGTCAGCACACACAGGACGTCCGTGGCTGTCCGTCAGCACACACAGAACGTCTGTGGCTGTCCATCAGTACACATATCAGCATGCTGGTCCTTGGACTCAGCACGCTGGCCCTTCCCGTGGACTGTTCGGGTGATTTTTGCCCATGTGGTCAGTCTGTTCAGTACACACAGGACGTCCGTGGGTGTCCGCCAGCACACACAGGACGGCTGTTAGGGTCAAAAACGGTTACGACAGAATTATCAGCCGAAAACCCTCGGAAATCACATTTCCGAAAGAGTTAGTAAAAAGAAAGAAATAATTTTCGTAAAAAATAACCAATACGAAGTTTTTACGAAGAAGTATCCTTGAAGATTCAAAACAAACGAACCAAGCTCGATCATTGCGTATCTACCGCACATACACGCTACGTAGCGACCGAGCGATCGTCCCGTTTGGTCGCTACGTAGCGACCGAGCTCGGCCAAGCTCGGTTGCTACGTAGCGACCGAGCGCTCGTCCTGCTCGGTCGCTACATAGCGACCGAGCTCGAGCCAAAGCTCGGTCGCTATGTAGCGACCAAGTGCTCGTCCCGCTCGGTCGCTACGTAGTGACCGAGCTCGAGCTAAAGCTTGGTCGCTACGTAGCGACCGAGCGCTCGTCCCGCTCGGTCGCTATGTAGCGACCGACCTCGAGCCAAAGCTCGGTCGCTACGTAGCGACCGAGCGCTCGTCCCGCTCGGTCGCTACGTAGCGACCGAGCCCGAGCAAAGCTCGGTCGCTACATAGCGACCGAGCCCGAGCCAAGATCGGTTGCTACGTAGCGACCGGGCTCGAGCCAAAGTTCGGTCGCTGCATAGCGACCTAGCTCTTCCGAAACGTCGAGACGACACCAGTCCATGCATTCCCGTTAAACCTTCAAATGCTATCTCCCGAAGACCGTAGCAAGCTCAGTCTATGTTTTCCGCTATTCAAAATTATCGATCAAACTTTGCGAGTTAAAAACCGCGGAAAGTTCGTTCTTTATCGAAAGAAATCGTAATAAACGTATCGAGTCGGAAGACGGCCCATTGGGACCTAAGACACGACTCGAGGCCCATCCTACGATTTCTTAACCAAAAGCCCGTAAACCACCACACGGTTTACGCTTGGTCCACAATGGAGGATAAATGTCAAGTTTCCGCGGATAAATACGGAAGTTTTGAAGATAATTGTGAAGATCGGGAAAAATGGAATATCTCCATTTTTATGCTATGACGGATTAAGGTCAGAAGAGTAAAAGCTTAAACCGACCTTGGAGCTAGTATATAAGGAGTCCTAGGCGAGGAGCATAAAGAGAGAACTTTTCAGAGCAAACTTAGCACTTAGAGCAATTTAGGCAATTTTCCGTTTTTGTTATTTCGAGCTGCGACTCAATTAGGTTTAGCCGTCTTAGGGTTGCTAAAACTAGGAATCTCGCCGACAGCTCTCGAGCCCAGGCTTATACCTTGTTGTAAACGCTCATACGCAGATTCGGAATAAGATCTACTTTGCTCTCTTTTTTCGATTTCTTATTCTTATCGTTGTTATTCTCGTGTTCTGATTGCTTGACGTGTGGTAATTAGCAGATATCCGGGTCCTCTGGGAAATTAGGGTTTTCCTAGTTTCCTTATTTAAACGGAAATCGACAGTGCAAATTTCGGTTCCCACAGTTTAGCGCTAGAAGGAGGGTGGGTACGGATCAATCTAACCCGCAAAAGCCACATCACGCTCAATCAGACATGTCAACTAACGACGCGGATAACGTGCAGACTCCTCTTAACGGAGGCAGCGGCACCGATCTCCACACTCCAGCAGCGGACGTATCCGCGGCCAACGCACAAGCCAACGCCGGGACGCTCGAGGAGTTTAAAAAGATGTTCGCCACCTATGAGAAAAGGTCGGAAGAACAGGATAAGCTCGTGAGTACCTTGACCAAACAGGTTGAAACGTTAACGGAAAGGACTGGAGCAATCCGTCCCCGCGGAACCACCAAAATCCACGGGAAGAAGCTCGACTTCGCTACCCCACTCGACAGATCTGGAGTCGCTCGGGAACGACCTTCGGGTCAAAACCCTAGCGAGAAATCTCCCATCGAAAAGGGGAACCCTGAAAGTCCTCCGCCCCCTGCAAAGGACTCGGAGGGTAACGAACCCGAGTGCATTGACCTGGATCCTAGCGATGTCTCCAACGACACCGACGAGGACGTCGACAGACATCCAAGAAGGACCAGAAGCCGATCTACTCGGGAAAGCTCCCCGTTCGAAAACCCAATGACGGAAGAAGAGGAAATCGCCTATTGGAATGAACCAGAGGAGCTGGCTGAAAGGCAAACCGAGCTCACTCGCAGTAAACGCCGACAGGCTCGGAAATCTACTGACGAAACATCGGATATCCGCGATCTTCGCGACTACATCACCAAGCCTGCGGCGGAAGTAAGGGCCGTAAAGTCTCAAATCCATCATGCTACTAGTGCTGCCCCCGAAATCGATCGACTGCTGGAATGAGCTCGGAAGACCCCTTTTACCAGTCGCATTTCGGATATGAGGGTATCTGATCCGGGAAAAATCAAAGTACCAAAGTACGATGGTACGGCCGATCCAAAAGCGCACCTTCAGGCTTTCCACATCGCAATGGGAAGAGCTAAACTGAAGGACGGCGAAAAGGATGCCGGCTACTGCCGCCTGTTCGTCAAAAATCTGGAAGGAGCGGTGCTCGAGTGGTTCGCACGCCTTCATCGCAACACCATCGGGAGTTTCCGACAGCTCGCATCGGAATTTCTCAAACAATACTTTGTATTCATAGACAGAGAAACTTCCGATGTTGATATCTGGAGTCTCTCCCAGAGGGAAGACGAACCCCTCCGCGAGTTTATCAGTCGGTTCAAGCTGATAATGTCCAGGGTCAGCGGGATAAGCGACAAAGTGGCCATCGACGCGCTGAGAAAGACGCTCTGGTACAAGTCGAAATTCAGAAAGTGGATAAGTCTCGACAAACCGCGAACGATCCAGGGCGCCCTCCACAAAGCGACGGACTACATCATAGTCGAGGAAGAAACTAAAGTCTTATCGCAAAAACATAAGGCGGCAAGACCATCCTCGAAGAACGTGGATCCGAAGGGGAGAAAGAAGAACTCTCGTAACGACAAGTACGTTCATCACGAGGGGGAAGATCTCCAAGGGGCGCATAATTATGCGATCAATTCGGATCAAGGCCGAACCATGGGCAACACGTGGACCCGCAATCAAGGGTACGACGAAAACACCTTCTGCGAGCTCCACCAGTCCCGAGGACACTCCACGACCAACTGCAAAGTCTTGGGAGCAAGGCTGGCCGCGAAGATGCTCGCTGGAGAGCTCTCGGAAGTGACCAGCGTCAAGGATCTCATCCTCGACTCTGATCGCCCTCGAAAGACGGACAGAAATCCGCCCGCTGAAAAATCCCCTCAACAAAACCAACCCGGGGATAAACGCGGTAGGAGGCCGGACGACAAGGGGAATGATAACAATCGTCGCAGAGTCAACATGATCATCGGAGGATCACAATACTGCGGCGACACTGTGTCGGCCATCAAGGCTTACCAATGGAAGGCAGAGTCGAGTGCAAATTGGCCTACATGGTCTCCTCCCCGAGATGGCCAAAATTGCTCGATCACCTTCACAAAGGAGGAAGCCGGCAGCATCGATCAACCTCACTGCGATCCGCTCATCATAGATCTTGTCATACGAGACTTAGAAGTCGGAAGGATACTCGTCGACACGGGAAGCACGGTCAACGTAATATTTCGCGACACTCTCAAGCGGATGAGCATCAAACTCGGAGAAGTAATTCCGACGCCAAAACCGCTCACGGGTTTTTCAGGCGAAGTATCGATGACTCTTGGATCGATCCAGTTGCCAGTCATGGCCAAGGAGATCACGAAAATCGTCGAGTTCGCGGTAGTCGATCATCCCGCTATCTACAACGTGATCATGGGAACCCCATGGCTCAACGCCATGCAGGCAGTTCCGTCGACCTACCACATGGGTCTCAAATTCCCAACCCCAAGCGAAGTCGCGGCTATCTGGGGATGCCAAAAACAGTTGCGGCTATGCTTCCTCGCAGAGCACAAGTTAAGGCAAATCACGACTTCTGCAACTGCAAACGGCAAACACACGAAGATAGATCCATCTTCAGCCAAAAACGCCCCAAGAAAAGACGAATTAAAATTGTCTACCAACGCAAACGCATCGGACGCCGAAACTCGACACGAGTCCGAAGCCCACGCTACAACTCAACCGGAACATCCGGAAAATAGCGTTGACCCAGCCACGATCAACACAGTCAAGGCGGACAGCGCGACGTCTACCGCCGAGTAAAAACACTCGCGGCATGAAGCAAAACTACGAGATGGCTTGATCCTCGAAAGGGGTACATAGGCAGCTCGTCAAAAGACGAGTTCAGCTATCCCCCTCTCTAAAAAGGAGGGGGGGGGGAGTGGGTGCGTATACTCGTATACTCCCACTTCGAAAAATCTTCGTTATTGTAATCGAGTTTTTAGAAACTTCAAAAATGAATACTATAATCTACGTTGCTCCTTTTTATCAAAAACGTTTACGATTCGGTTAAACGCAAAAACTTTCAGGACACGCCTGGAAACGTTAAGACTCTTGTCTGCAGCCTCATACGGCTCAAAATCGTAAAATTATAATCTTTCAAACACACAAAGATTCACGTATAATCCTCGAAACAACTGCGAGACGTCGCAAAGTTTAAATTCGAAGATAATACTAACAAATTGTCCGAACGCGACCACAAAAACCTTACACCCGGTTCGTCGATTGGCCCCGACGAACACGCCAGCCGTCTTAAACAGACGCAATTCGATCACTCTTTTGATCTTCAAAAACGTCCAACACTAGGACGAAAGCGCGCTACAACAAAAATCTGAAATTTTGGTTTAGCACTCCCAGTTGGCTTAAAAATTGCCTCTAAGAAGATGCTCGATTCGTACCATACAAGTCATATAAGCCGAGAACCTATCGCGGACTTTAAATCGGTGCGAGTCAGGAAGAAATCGCAACAGGAAAAACGATAGCCGGCTAGTCACCGCACAAACCTCAACCGAAAGTAAACCTAGGTCTTGCCCTAAACCCAACGCTCTGGTCTCAAACATCTCAAGACATGATATCCAAAAGATACGAGATCCTAAACCATGTCTCTCTGTTCACATCTCAATGTTCCCGAAAATCGTAGAGATAAGTAATTTTCTACGAGAATCACGAATGAACCAACAGATTGAACGTCTCAGCGGAACTAAATATGAGACGACAACTCATATTTACTTCGAACATACTCAGGAAAATTCGAGATGAAACATTCATCATATATATAAACCGCGTAAAGCGGTAAGGGATTCAAAGCCACCAACGACCAGTCCCGGAAAATACAAATACAGCCATCTAGGCCTAAACGAAATCCAAATTTAAAAGGCCACACTCGGCCGAAAACAAATAAACGATAATCCAACTCAACCATCGACACAAAGGATCAGTCCGTCCAATCGCTACCTTCTCACCCACCAAAGACGGGATCCTCAACGGTCGGTTCTGCATCATCCTCAGCGTCGGGCGGCCTTTGACCACTGCTCTGCCCAGTGGCATAGACAGCAGGCAAGGAAGTATCTTCAAAAAACACCCCCATGTCATCATCAATCGACGAGCTGAAACAAGATCGATGAGTTTCGACCGCAGCACGGACCCTCTCGGGAGAAAAGTAACCCCAAAGCAGCGGGCCACCACGGAGAAGGTTTCGAACGACGCACAGATCTTCCAGAAAAGGAGGAATGGGGTTGTGCACTACAAAATAGACATAGTTCAGATATAAAGTAAAAAAAAGTGGGTGGTAAGAAAATAACGAGTGATCATTCAACACGTTACCTCCTACCCCCCACAGTCGCCTAAACGAGGGAAGGCACTCCACGGCAACCGAGGCTTGATCCAATCTAACGTAAAAAAAGTAACTCTTCCATCCACGATCGCCCTGAGGGAATCCTTTCAGGACCTCCATAAAAGTACGCGGTCTAAAACCATACAGACGATCGGCCCCAACACGAGACATCGTAAGGAAAGCTTCGAGATATTCAGCAGTAAGCTCTATGCCTCGCTCATATCCCAAGACTAGCAACCCGACAAGGTGGTTTATACCGCGGGGAGAAATCTGACTTATCGAAACTTCCAAAAGGTTCAGAAACACTACTATAACCGACGGTATGGGAAACCATAGGCGAGCACGCATCAGATGCTCCTCGTACAAAGTAAAAAAGCCTTTGGGATGTTCGTCAGCCCTCTCCCCCTCGAGGGGTAATCGAAAATCCACGTTTTCCGGAACGTGACAGAAGCTGCGTACGGTCCCAAGGAATGGGAGGGTACACCTGCTCGGTCTCCCGATGACCCTTTCCGAAAAAGGCCTCACGGGAACCCACGGCTCGGGAGGCGGTTCTTCCACGTTGGACAAAGCCACCCAATGTGCGTCGGCCTCGGCAGGGTCAGCGGAGTCGATCTCTCGAACAACCTCACCGCGTTGGTCACAGACAGTTTCGCAATTGAAGATAGTAGGCCGAGCGTTTCCCGAAATCCCTTGAGACATTCTCAACAGGGAGGGAAAGGAAAAATCTCAATGCCAGAGAGTGAAAATTGAAAGGACCTTTTCACTCTTAAACTTTGAGAAGATAATGAAGTGAAAAACTAGAAACAAGTTACCTCCCTTCTTATAGGCATGAGAAGTTACTATTCAAACTCGGACTTTCGGATATTAATTCCGTCCAACACGCCTAACTTGCCAAACATGCCTAACCGCACGCTAGGACCCTACGATGCATGGTCCTAACGGGCTGGGGGGCTAACTATTGGGGTCAAAACGGTTACGACGGAATTATCACCCGAAAACCCTCAGAAATCACATTTCCGAAAGAGGTAGTAAAAAGAAAGATATAATTTTCGTAAAAAATAACCAATACGAAGTTTTTACGAAGAAGTATCCTTGAAGATTCAAAGCAAACGAACCAAGCTCGATCATTGCGTAGCTACCGCACATACACGCTGTCCGGTCGCTACGTAGCAACCAAGTCCGAGCCGATCTTGGTCGCTACGTAGCGACCGAGCATCCAACCCGCTCGGTCGCTACGTAGCGACCGAGCCAAAGCTTGGTCGCTACGTAGCGACCGATCTCTCGGCCAAGCTCGGTCGCTACGTAGCGACCGAGCGCTCGTCCCGCTCGTGCGACCCGATGTACAGACAATATGCATGGGATTTGCCGCTTCAATAGCATCCTTTATCCTAGTCGGAGGAGAAATTACCAAACGTGTAGCATTCCCTCACGCTTGGCACCAATGAGTTTTTTTATTTTAAAGAAAAAATACTATGCCTTCGCCCTCGGAAATATGAATTAGTTAAGTAATAATAGCATGGCACTTCGAATTCGATATGAAATTTTTTAGATTAAAAAAATTAGATTATATATTGAAAGAGTAGTATGGGATAAGAAAGGGGTATTTAAAATGATATTTTCCATATTCGGGCACATCTCAACGTCACAAACTTTGTTTTCACACCGGAAGCTTATTTACAAAAACAAAAAAAAAGACACTTTGGGATTGCTGAATTATAGACAGATAAAAAAAATGATATATAAAGCAACGGAACCATCATATTATTTTTTTAACTCCTACAAAACAAAAAAGAAGGATGGTAATTGGATCATTTATGGATCCGCGTATAATAGAACCTATATTTTGTTTTCTTTCGACCGAGAGCTCGTCCCGCTCGGTCGCTGCATAGCGACTGAGCTCTTCCGAAACGTCAAGACGACACCAGTCCATGCATTCTCGTCAAACCTTAAAATGCTATCTCCCGAAGACCGTAGCAAGCTCAGTCTATGTTTTCCGCTATTCAAAATTATCGATCAAACTTTGCGAGTTAAAAACCACGGAAAGTTTGTTCTTTATCGAAAGAAATCGTAAGAAACGTATCGAGTCGGAAGACGGCCCATAGGGACCTAAGACACGACTCGAGGCCCATCCTACGATTTCTTAACCAAAAGCCCGTAAACCACCGCACGGTTTACGCTTGGTCCACAAGGGAGGATAAATGTCAAGTTTCCGCGGATAAATACGGATGTTTTGAAGATAATTGTGAAGATCGGGAAAAATGAAATATCTTCATTTTTATGCTATGACGTCTTAAGGGCAGAAGATTAAAAGCGTAAACCAACCTTGGAGCTAGTATATAAGGAGTCCTAGGCGAGGAGCATAAAGAGAGAATTTTTCAGAGCAAACTTAGCACTTAGAGCAATTTAGGCAATTTTCCGTTTTTGTTATTTCGAGCTGCGACTCAATTAGGCTTAGCCGTCTTAGGGTTGCTAGAACTAGGAATCTCTCCGACAGCTCTCGAGCCCAGGCTTATACCTTGTTGTAAACGCTCATACGCAGATTCGGAATAAGATCTACTTTGGTCTCTTTTTTCGATTTCTTATTCTTATCGTTGTTATTCTCGTGTTCTGATTGCTTGACATGTGGTAATTAGCAGATATCCGAGTCCTCTGGGAAATTAGGGTTTTCCTAGTTTCCTTATTTAAACGGAAATCGACAGTGCAAATTTATTTTGGTTCCCACAACGGCGGACACCCACGGATGTCCGTGGATGTCCCTGTGTGTCTGTGTTTGTCCGTCAGCACACACAGGACGTCTGTGGCTGTCCATCAGTACACATATCATCACGCCGGTCCTTGGACTCAGCACGCTGGCCCTTCCCGTGGACTGTTTGGGTGATTTTGGCCCACGTGGGCTGTCTGTTCAGTACACACAGGACGTCCGTGGGTGTCCACCAGCACACACAGGACGTCTGTGGCTGTCCGTCAGCACACACAGGACGTCTGTGGCTGTCTGTGTGTGTCTGTGTGTGTCCGTGTGTGTCCGTCAGCGCACACAGGATGTCCGCGGCTGTCCATCAGTACACATATCAGCATGCTGGTCCTTGGACTCAGCACGCTGGCCCTTCCTGTGGACTGTTCGGGTGATTTTGGCCCACGTAGGCTGTCTGTTCAGTACACACATGACGTCTGTGGGTGTCCGCAAGCACACACAGGACGTCCGTGGCTGACCGTGTGTGTCCGTGTGTGTCCGTCACCACACACATGACGTCTGTAGCTGTCCATCAGTACACATATCAGCACGCTGGTCCTTGGACTCAGCATGCTGGCCCATCCCGTGGACTGTTTGAGTGATTTTGGCTGACGTGGGCTGTCTGTTCAGTACATACAGGACGTCCGTAGGTGTCCGCCAGCACACACAGGACGTCCGTGGCTGTCCGTCAGCACACACAGGACGTCTGTGGCTGTTCGTGTGTGTCCGTCAACACACACAGGACGTCCGTGGTTGTCCATCAGTATACATATCAGCACGCTGGTCCTTCGACTCAGCACGCTGGCCCTTCCCGTGGACTGTTCGGGTGATTTTGGCCCACGTGGGATGTTTGTTTAGTACACACAGGACGTCCGTGGGTGTCCGTCAGTAACCACAGGACGTCCGTGTGTGTCCGTCAGCACACACAGGACGTCCGTGGCTGTCCGTGTTTGTCCGTCAGCACACACACGACGTCCGTGGCTGTCCACCAGTAGACATATCAGCACGTTGGTCCTTGGACTCAGCACGCTGACCCCTCCCGTGGACTGTTCGGGTGATTTTGGCCCACGTAGGCTGTCTGTTCAGTCCACACAGGACATCCGTGGGTGTCCGCCAGCACACACAGGACGTCCATGGCTGTCTGTGTGTGTCCGTGTTTGTGTTTGTGTCTGTCAGCACACACAGGACGTCCGTGGCTGTCCATCACTACACATATCAGCACGTTGGTCCTTGGATTCGACATGCTGGCCCTTCCCGTGGACTGTTCGGGTAATTTTGGCCCACATGGGCTATCAGTTCAGTAAAAACAGGACGTCTGTGGGTGTCTGCCAGCACACACAGGATGTCCGTGGCTGTCCGTGTGTGTCCGTGTGTGTCCGTCAGCACACACATGACGTCCGTGGCTGTCCATCAGTACACATATCAGCACGCTGGTCCTTGGACTCAGCACGCTGGCCCTTCCCGTGGACTGTTTGAGTGATTTTGGCCCACGTGGGCTGTCTGTTCAGTACACACAGGATGTCCGGGTGTATTTGTCAGCACACACAGGATGTCCGTGTGTGTCCATCAGCACACACAGGACGTCTGTGGCTGTCCGTCAGCACACATAGAACGTCTGTGGCTGTCCATCATTACACATATCAGCACGCTGGTCCTTGGACTCAGCACGCTAGCCATTCCCGTGGAATGTTCGGGTGATTTTGGCCCATGTGGTCTGTCTGTTCAGTACACACAGGACGTCCTTGGGTGTCCGCCAGCACACACAGGACGGCGGACACCCACGGACGTCGGTGGCTGTCCGTGTGTGTCCGTGTGTGTCTGTCAGCACACACAGGACGTCCGTGGCTGTCCATCAGTACACATATCAGCACGCCGGTCCTTTGACTCAGCATGCTGGCCCTTCCCGTGGACTGTTTGGGTGATTTTGGCCCACGTGGGCTGTCTGTTCAGTACACACATGACGTCCGTGGGTGTCCGCCAACACACACAGGATGTCCGTGGCTGTCCGTCAGCACACACAGGACGTCTGTGGCTGTCCGTGTGTGTCTTTGTGTGTCCGTGTGTGTCCGTCAGCATACACAGGACGTCTGTGGCTGTCCATCAGTACACATATCAGCACGCTGGTCCTTGGACTCAGCACGCTGGCCCTTCCCGTGTACTGTTCGGGTGATTTTGGCCCACGTGGACTGTCTGTTCAGTACACACTGGACGTCCGTGGGTGTCTGTCAGCACACACATGACGTCCATGGCTGTCTGTGTGTGTCCGTGTGTGTCCGTCAGCACACACAGGACGTCCATGGCTGTCCATCAGTAGACATATCAGCACGGTTGTCCTTGGTCTCAGCACGCTGACCCTTCCCGTGGACTGTTCTGGTGATTTTGGCCGACATGGGCTGTCTGTTCAGTACACACAGGACGTCCGTGGGTGTCCGCCAGCACACACAAGACGTACGTGGATGTCCCTGTGTGTCCGTGTGTGTCCGTCAGCACACACAGGACGTCTGTGGCTGTCCATCAGTACACATATCAGCATGTTGGTCCTTGGACTCAGCGTGCTGGCCCTTCCCATGGACTGTTCGGGTTATTTTAGCCCACGTGGGCTGTCTGTTCAGTACACACAAGACGTCCGTGGGTGTCCGCCAGAACACACAGGACGTCT